>NC_044253.1:24516166-24816166 GCF_003957555.1 Calypte anna
ATGTGAACAAACTTTTAAAAAATGTTGGTTAAGTTGAGATGCCAGAGTTATCTAAAATCACTCAATGACATTTAATCACATGTTTTTCTCTGCATATTTGTTAAGATGTCTGGCTTCTTTGAAGTAGGGTCTTTTCCATTGTTGCTTCTTTTTAACTGGTGAGGTTAAGGCCAGTTATGAATTTTAGCATATAAGTCAGGCTTCTTTTCAATAGTAAAATTGTCATCAAGAAAGGATTAATAAACTGATGCAATGGAAAACCCAATATGCACAAAGTTGTGCCCAGACTCCCTCAAAGGATCGCAGATGTTTCACTCAGTTCTCTGCATTTTGTTTTTGCTGATTTAGAGTGGTAGAATTTTGTTCGGAAGATATGGTGTGCTACTTCTTATGAATAGCTGCAAGATACAAACTATATTTCATACAGTTCCACTAATATTAATAGATCCAGGAATTTTAATTCAGGAGAATTTTAGGAGCACTGTTTTTTTAAAGGAAACAGTATAAATCATTTAAATACCAATCATTAAATTGTCATGTTGTGTATAATTATGGTTATAATTACTCAATATTAGTGGAAACCTAGTGATTCACCAAAGAGTTTCTGTTTTTGACCATTGGTTTTAAACAATACCTTTTGATTTAAGTGTGGTGGTGGGTATATAGGACATAGTAATTAGAATTTATTAATTAACCTGCAGAATTCTCAGCCATCATTTATTTCTCACCTCACCTTTTTGTTTTCTGGTCAAGAAATCTCTTCCCTTTCAGATAATTTATACGAATTGCATGAAGTACTTTGTTTTTTACTGTTACCTTTAAATTTTTAATAACAAGTATTACATGCATTTGCAAAAGAATCTTCCTTCAATAGCCATATATTAGAGACAGGCTTAGACTGCAAAGTCAACTTAATGCCAAGTAATAAGACAATTGAAAACACTTTTTTTCTCCTGGGAAGAGATTTCCTGAAACTTTCCACTCTGGAACTTCCAAAATGCAGCTTGGTCTGTCTCCCCATGCAAAGAAGGCAATGCAGAGAGTGGGAAGTTCTATGCCTCCACTCTTTCCCTGCAGCGAAGAAGCTGCCCTGCTCCTCCTCAAAGCAATCAGAAGGGATTTGGACATTGCTAGCAGACAGTCATAGAGCTGTCATCACAAAATTAAACCACAGAAAATAAATGTAGAGCCATCTGAGAAAGTCTAGTCTTGAAAAACAAGCTTTTTATCCTTCAGTTAATTAATTCTGGGGAAAATTTTTGATCAAATCTCAGTTTTAACCTTGCTGTCAGGTGGTGAATCTGCCTCTTTTTCTGAAGTGGGTTTGACGGATATACAATTATTATTGTGAGGGTCAACATCTTCAAAGACACCTTTTTTTTTTTAATAGAAGGCTTACATTGGGAAGGAGAACATTACTGAAATTACTTGTAAAATGCATATATTTAAGTTTTTGAGACATGTATATCAAAGGCAATGTGCTCTCATGAAGGGTGTTCTGATTTATCTCTGAAGCAAACATTTGAATATTCTTTTCAGAAAATACAGAAAAAAATTGTCATAAATTTTTTTCTGGAACAAATACATTAATGAATACCATAATAAGCCATCATTTTGTACTTTAAACCAAAACTCCTGACTTTGGGGGGAGTGGGGAAATATTGGTTAGCAAGCACTTACTTGAAAGCAGGATAATTACTTTTGCTGTTGTGAGAGGAACTGGATATTTATAAATGGAAAATAACTATTGCAACTACTTTTCTAAAATGCTTCTTAATAACACAGCAGCACTGCAACAGTGCACAGTTGTTTCCATACTACACATCAGTTTTGACATGCCCAAATTTTACAAGAGTGAAAACAGAATGCATTTTTTTCTTGAGTGTGTATAAGGTTGGACTCGGTGATCTCAGAGGTCCTTTCCAACCTTGACTATTCTGTCGTTCTGTGATTTCTGTGTTGTGAGAACACTCGTGTTACAAATACTGACATTACAATTCCTATACTTTGTGTGCCTTCTGGAAGCCGACCTTGTATCCTAGGTTTGAGATTTATTATGCATTTACTTCAGCTCTGTGTTTACATACAGAATAGCAGCAATCTGCTACTTGAATTTCAGTTAAGAAAAGTCTTCTGAGAACGGTGAAACATCGACTTTGCCTGCTCATTTTGACAGGAGGAGGAATGCAACAAATAACATGCAGCTAATCTGCATTTAGCTCTGTTGATGCTGGATTGACTGTTAAGTGTCGATTACTGGTTTGCATAAGGGGAGAATAGAAAACACGTGCAAAATCATTGGCACAAAATCCCAAAGTTAGCATGTTTGGAAGACCTTCCTACAAATTTTATAGTGAAATACAGACAACTGAAACAATGTGTTGATCAGTTAGGCCTTTGTTTATTGCTAGTGAGGACATTTTAATCATTCTATAGGTATATGTTGAGAACAGAAGATTTACAAAGGGGTTTCATATTGACTGTTATTTTTGCAGGAAGCAAAACTGGTCAACTCCTACCTTATCAGTGAAATCTGAGCCCTGGACACAAATTAAGATCCAACTGCTGTGAGCTAGATGCAGGTTGTCTCCAAATGTCCCCTAAAATGCTGATGCACCAAGGATCATGCTACGGGGGACCAACAGCTTTTATTCATGTTCTGTAGCACTGGTCAGGTCACCTGCCTTTTCAGTCCTTCTCTCTGCCCTCTTCCTCTATGAAAACACAAATGTCAAAATTTTCCAATCTGTGGGTCAGGACGGAGACAGGACTGGATGGCTGACCACTGTAACCAGACTCAAACCACCCTCCTGAGCATAGGCTGTGGGTTTCAAGGACTCACAGGCCTGTAACCACTGGTCCCCACCATTACTACAACTTCCCAGTGTCCTGAAGCAACTATCTGGAACAGATTCCTGTGGATCTGACTGTAAAAAGGGTGTGCTGCTCAAGAACAGATACTTGGAGCACCACATACAAATTCCAGAATAGATATCTTCATACCCTAATGTAGAGAAACAAGACATCCAGGTGCCTCGAGATGCCAATGAGTGGGTGTGAGTCCACCTGTGCTGATTAGGACAGGCCCCCTATTATCAGGGACCAATAAAGGTGGGACACACACCCAAGAGAGGGAAGCTCACTCTGGTGTGAGATATAGAGAGGTCAGCAGTGTGTCGAGCCTCAGGAGCAAGAAAGGCTCTTCCCGCTACACCCTAACTTAATATAGGAGCCAGATTTCTTATTTTTTTAGTGAGTGCTGAGTATGACTCTTTCCATTGTCCTTGCTGCCAAACAGAATGCTTAAAACCCCGTTACAAAATCCAGTTATCCACCCCCATCACAATTGTTACGTTACTACCACCTACCTGCCCTTCCTTTTATGTTTAGGAAGTCATTTATAGACTAAACCTAATCTTAAAATGTTGTAAATTGTATCCTAATAAAAGATTAAAAGTTATTTGTAGCTGCAAATAAAACAGCATCTGAAAGGATATTTCTCTGAGTGACTGCTGAAAATCCATTATCTGTAACCTGTGCAGCAGAAATTTCACATTCATGCTTATCAGAGCATTAGGAGTCTGAAAAGAATCTATGCAGTTCAGTGACCCATTAGCCACGCTGTTTCCTTAGACACAGCCAATGCTTTTTTATTGGGATAAAACTGAGCTCAAAAATAGTTTAAGGTTTCTTTACTCTTCTAAGGAAAATAGCAAAGATTTATTGTACAACAGTTGTTTATCATCCTAAAATGGCATACTATGAATCATTCAAGGTGAACTGCAAAAAAACCCCAAAAAAATCTGTTCATTATACATGAAGGGAATCAGCATTTAAGAATTAGAACTGTGAAATAATGGAACTTGCAGAGTATTTGAACAAGTCTAATGGAAACATTGAGGGCCACAGTTCTGAGACACAGCAACACCTGAAGATACAGAAAGACACCTTATGGAATTCCTAAAGTCCCCATGCATGGGGACATTTCACCCATGTTTCTGTTTGTGTGAATGTTGTGCTGGACACATCTGTCTGCAGCTTTGCATTTTGGCCCTTCCATTTCTTTTTTTTTTCTTACACAATACATCCACATAGAAACAGATAGTATAGAAACAGATAGTATAGAAAACAGGGCAACTAATTACACTTGAGATTCTGCAGAAAGTCATTGGTCTACCTTCCTCTGAGCTGGCTCAGCCAAGGGCTGTTCTGAAAGAGCAGAGGCCCAGGCATGCAAAGCACTCTCACTTTGGCAGTGTTGTTTGCTCAGTTGTGCACAGCAGAAGCTCAGCCCCTGACAGCCAGCAGCTCTGCAAGGCTTGTGGATTGTGGCTGCTGGGAAAAAAAAAAATCATCCCAAACAGTGCCTGTTCTGGCTGCAGTTGTAATGGAAGAAGCCCACATCTTCCTCTGCTCTCCCCCAGTGAGATTGGAAATGTGCACCTCAGGAAGGAAGTGTCCCTGTGCAATGGATATGGGCTTATTTGTATTTATTTGGTGGAATACAGAATACAGTATCTTTGGCAGTTTGATATTTTGAGTGTGGATGAACTGCAAAATCATCAGTGAAGCTGCTTCCACTACTTACTGTTTTCCATGGTGTAAGATAAGACCTCTCACAGCTAAAAGCTGTTTCTTCAGATGTCTTTAGAGGTGAGAATTATGTAGCCACTTATGTACCCACTAAAATAAAATGAGAATCAGGTCTCATTTTTTTTCTCACTGTCAGCATACTAATGACTCCAGTGCTCAGAAGAAGTCTACTTTATATTTAGTGCTTTATGGCAGAATTCAACAATAGGATTTGCATCACTTTGATTTGCATTGCAACTTTCAGTTTTTTAAGGTTCTGTTCCTATGCCATGCAACCCATTGACAAATTTGCCAGAGTGGGAACATAACCCAGAAGAGATTAATAGTGGAAGAGAGAGAAACAGATTGCCAAGGGGCTTAAGTGAGGAGAAATCTCAAAAGGGTTACAGAACCATAGGCACTCTCAAATTTAAAATGTGAATAAAGGATATTCAGTACACTAAGTAAACAAGGAAGATGCAGACATTAAGAACAGAGTAGCAGCTAACCTTCAGATTTTGATTAACATGTACAATTCAGCAAATCCCACAAAGCCCATTTCAAACTTCTTTCATTGTTTCTACAGGGTCATAGGACATTGGTGGACTAAGAGTTTAATTTTGAGTTTTATAATGTATGGCTTGCCTTATCGGGTACAGCTATAACTATTTCTTATGTGAAGAAACATGATTCTGATTTTGATGAGTGCTTTGAGGTTTTCAGGCAGACAGTGCAGACAATTAAACAAAAAATCATCAGTTTCTGCTAGGAATGTAATAGCAAGATCTAATAAAATTCAGTAAAGGGCAATTTTTTAAAAAACAGATTAAATAAGATTTGGTAGATATTACAGAAAAATGGATGGATAAAGTATAAAGCCAGAATTGATAACTATATGATATTTTTGTTCAGCTAAGAAACAATTTTGATGGGAACACAGGCAGTACTGGAATGGAATTACACTAATTTTCCCCAAAGAGAAAAATAACATTTTTAAAGGAAAGTAAGTTCAGGCAGAAAACAGCAAATTTAATTGTCTTTACTGATTTTTTTTTTAATGCTTTTTGTACCTAAATTTCAAAGCACTGTTTAGACAGTTTATCACTATCATGTTCATTTTATAGAAGTTAAAATTGAGATACATGCTCAGAACAAGTAGAGTACCAAAAAAGGTATCAAAGAAATTGCCAGTACTGAAGAGCAGAATTGTGGAACCATCAGGCAAATGGATATAAAGGGAAATAGTGCACATGTAGCCAGACTAAACAGCCCACATGGTTGCTATTCATCTATTATCTCCATCATATAATGAACTCTGTTAGAGCAAAAAGTTAGCCATACAAATCTGTATCTGTTTCTCTTATTGCACATAACTATTTCTTTATTTGATAAAACAGATTAACATTACTGACGCATTGTCAGATGATGTTTCTCTGGACTGTTTTATCACATCCATTGTGCAATCGTGTGGCAGGCCAACAATTTTGTCTGGTTGGATTAATGTAACTGTCAGACATGGAGACATTTCAGCAGTGCATCCTTAAGTAAGTAACATTATTTCAAATTTCCAATAGCATGTCACGGGCACAAGTAATATATTTTCCAGTTCGGCAAACTTACTACCATCACTTCTGCTTTTAGTTTATTATGCAACACCCAACAATATTTGTAGAGTTGATAATTGCTGATTATGGAAGGAAAAGTTATCTGATTGTCAACCAGGGAAATCAATTTAATTTAAATAGCCATCAAGCATTCAACAGAAGTGTAGAAAAGGACTAAAAATAACAATGAACATGTTCTTTGCCATGAAAGATTATTGGCAGTAGTAAATCACACAAAATCCGAATCATTAGTGTTTAATCATCTCACATTTCAATTGCCACAGCTGCCCATTGTCCTAGTGCAAAGTGAATTGGATTTCATAACAACAACAAAACACAACAACAACAACAACAACAACAATAAGTTAAAGTAAATTGGTTCTCAGGTGGGAAATCTGTTTCAATAAGATGCACGTGTTGGATAGCAAATATTCATTCTGATAATTCATTGAGGGACTGGCCAACCTGAGCTAATCACACCCTGGGGTCCTCTAATCTCTAAGCTGATTATCGCATGATTGTCACACCCACCAGGAGTTCCCTTTGTCATTAAAAAAATTCAAATTTGTAGTTAAAACCTAACCAAACCAAAACAAACAAACAAAGAAAAAGCCCCAAACTTCTTTTGATGTTAAGGTTGGTTAGTGCATAGCAGCTCCAGCTCTAATCCTTTGTCTGGCTGAACAGGCAGGGAAATGCTCTCGTAAGTTTGGTTCATGTCATCATTGGTCCTTGCAACATTTTAGGGATTCAAGGAACGAACCAGAAGCTACTAAGTCAGGTGGCAAGGTCACATACTGATAAGACAGCTTTGTACCTCTAAACTTATGGCAGGTGCCAGTAATAATGTATGCAAGTCTCTTTCTTTCCAATTCTTTGTCTAACATGTCTGTTTTGATGGCAAACTGGCATCAAGTTATGAAGAAATTTCTGCAACATAAATTGCAAATATATTGTACATGTTTCATGATACCCTGTCAAAATCTGTCTTCTACCAAGACTGTAGAAAGCCATAGAAGAGCAGAAACTTCACAGGCTGCCTGTGAAACAACTGGTTTCAGGCAGCATCTGTCTCCAGGAGGGTATTTCTAATGTTATTTACTGGATTATATCAATAGACGAACTAAAGTCAAGGTCCAAAGCCTGCTGCTGGGGCTCTTACACATGCAAGTCCCACAACGCAGTTTGAACATTCAGCCAGACTGCACAGACATTCTCCATGTAAGGTAATTTTCATTTATTGAATATGAGGTTTGTGTTCTGTGAAACTTGTGTAGTACAAACTATAAAATCTGAATTTGCGTCAAGCTGGAAAATTGTGCAGGAAAACTTGCACTGAGGGAATGCTTTGAATTATTCATCACTATTTTTTCATTTGCATTATTTGTTACCAGCACTTCCAGGCTGCTGGAATTTGCTTGTTATGTCAGCTGTCTAACCACTGTATTTAGGTGTACCATAGTGGCTTTCCACTTCCTATGCTAAACACTACTTATTTATCATTTGAACTGTTTAAATTTCTAATAATGACTCTGTATTTGTGGGGTTTTTTTTTCTTCTTTTTTGCCTCTCTGTTATTTTGGATTTTTGTTTAAAAAAATAGTAACTGCAGCTGGGTAGATGTATGTGTGCCTGTGCAGGTATGGGATGTGTAAGAACTTAAAATCTATTCACTTTCGCCTCTGATATAGGAGACAACTGCTGGTACTTGTTTGAAGTTCTTAGAAATACTAATATGACACACTCTCATGCCATTTATTTTTAATCCATCCATACATTTATGGTTTCAGTCAGTTGTAGTGTCCAATATAGTGTCCAATATGCAGCTTGTCTTGCCCAGTAAAATTCATACTGATCCTCTGAAGTTTGTACTGAGGTTTAACACCCCTTCTGCATGCAAACATTTAAGCTGCACTATAATGTATATTTTGTGAAAACATGTAACATGATGTAGAATGTACATAACCTGGCAACATAAAGAAGTGCAAGATCTGCTGTAAAAGTTTAATCATGTGTAGCTTGCAATTAATTTGGATGCAACACGAAACTTATGCTACTAAATTTGTATTCTTGAATGGGCTGAGAAATTTTTATCAGGCAAGTTCAAATGTACTACACATTCTGTATTGAAAATCTGCTCTCTGTCTGTTGTGAAGCTGATACCACATACGCACTGCTATTCATGTCAGTATTTGCACTTTCCTCAGTTGTGCTGTAAGGACTTCATTAAAGGCTCCAAATTATATATGCAGGCACAGAAATCTGAGCTACATCATGAGAAATTTGTCCTAAGTCTACCATGAGTGTACCACTCATCCCTCCCACAAGGTACTCTCAACGTGTAATCTGGGGAATTGTTATTGCAGACAGGAGATCAGAATTCACCAAAGCAAAGGGAGGAAGTGCTGTAGGAAAAACATGTGCTCAGGAGACAAACACAGACACAGATGAACACACAAGCAGTATGATCTTAAAGATAATAAAAAATTTACCAAAACTTTAACTACCAAGAATAGTAGCAAGATTTTATCTCAAATCAACATCTGATTCTGCGTGAAAGTCCATACGGAAAGGTAGTTTCATATTACCTACATTTGTGTGAGAAACTTTTTATGGGCTTGACAATCATAATGAATAGTTTATAAATTAAGCTCATTCTGGAACCTTGTACTATGATGAAAATAATAATCTCAAAGCCATTGCTACCAATCTTCAACATTCGCAAGTCTTAATTTACATGATATTTTCTTACAGCCCCAGCATCCTATAGGAAATGTTCATGGGAGACATAAACTTTAATTTAAACAAATCATGCATGTTAAAATTACAAACTGAGAATGGAAAATGCAAGGTTTTGTGCACAAGGACTAAATAAAAATCAGTCACCTCTGCAGAAAACTAATTTCTTTAAACTGTTTGAAAATTACAAAAAGACTTCTATACAGGAAATGATGGTGAAATCTAAAATACTAACGTCCCTTATTTTAAGTCATATATCTCAATCCAGTTACCTGGCTATTCAAAATAATTATTTGAAAAGGCCACTTTTCCCATCAAATTTATAGGTTAAGTTAAAAGGCTGAAAAATCTAAAGTTCCAGGACCATGTAAGAAACTGGTACAGGGTGTACAAATAATCTGATATAGAAATTATATATGTTATGTTTTAAGTAGCAGTTTGCTGGTTTGATTTTTTTAAAGTTATATATCTGAAGCAAACTATTTCTTATATCAGTTAAAATACTGTGAGACTCCCATGGAGAATAGCATTTAAATGGGTGCCACACAACAGCAAAAACAATTGAGCTGGCAAAACTGAATTTAAAATTGTAACAGTAAACCCAACTCTTACTGTGTATTTGCCAGTGTTTTAAATCTTCAGCTATCATTGCATGAATCAATATTTTCCTGATTGCTTTAGAACCTTAAACTCCAAACTCTTCATTAAAGCTTGTAAAATCACTTAGGAACTTCTCAAAATGTTATGATGTAAGCTTAATTGTCTGTGCATAGTGTAGTTGTGTGTCTGTGCATACACAGATGCATGTATATGAATGCACTTTCCCCAGGGTGCCACTAACAGAATGAACTGTTTGTCTTATGAAGCTTTTTCTAATGTAACTATAGAGTAGAAAACATAAATGGGATTTTAAAAAACCCTATCATTTCTTTTGAAAGGGATGCATGAAGCAACAGTTTAGCACAGGGAGAAGAGTTTCAATAGGTATGGCCAATTTTGCACAAAACACTTGTTTTGTCCAGATCTTTTGGAAGAAACTGCTTGGTATCATTGTAGCACTCAGTGCCACCTGGTTTGTGTCTCAGGCAACTGACCTGGAATTGTCTCCAGCTGTTCTTGGCTGAGCACGAGGAGATGGATAGGATGTTCAGCCATGACATGTCACATTGCCTCACAGTATGCCTCATGTAGGGAAAAGGCTTGTGATGAAATTGACACATGTCAAAACTGTAGCAGATTGCATGAGTCAAATGGAAATCAAGTCTTAAAAATATATTTTAAGCCTGGGAATGCATTAGTCACATTTACCTCTACTTATTGTGGTTAAACAGAGACCTTAGGAAAATTCAGGTTCACTCTGTGTAAGAAACATGCTGTTTGACACCAAAGAAGAGGGAAAGGGAGAGCTTATATTGCATATTCTATAGATAACTGTGTGGACCTTATTGGCTTCTATAATATTTTGAAAATGCATTCACAATAATATTCTATTTCCCTGCTAGTATTGTCAGTGGGAGGCCTCATAGTACCCTATTTAGGCGCATTGAGAAAATAATGGGATTTACAATAGCTGGCAATTTGTTTTCTACTGCCACAACGTCTGCTTTTGTTACAGTTTTTGTAGTTGTTAGAAATTTCTTTCTGGCTATTCTGTTCCTCTTTCAACATAAATATTTCTTTACTGTGAATCACTTCAGTATGGATTGGAGTGTTTTTTCTGTCGTAAGTTTTTTATTATTAGACCTAATATAAACAGAGTAAATGTTTTTTCCAGGAATAATAATTCATGTTTTCAATGCTTACTAGGTCTGTTTCTGGAGCAGCAATACCAGCATACTGTTGCAGAAGGCAGAGAATATTACAACATACTGGTAGCAAGCTGTGGGGATTTTAAAATCTTTTTCACTTTTCTGGGGGGTAGCACTGTCTGCACTAGACAGTTTGTTCTGTGAAGCAAGCTTATTCAGTTGGGGAAGGGGATCATGCAAGGAAATACGAGCCTCATCAACATTAACCAACAACAAAAAAATTTATATCAAGAACTGGTAATCAGAGGTCAATTCACTGCAGCATTTTCAGAATTCAATAAAAAAATTATTGCCAGTAATGGACATATTAAAGACATGTTAAAGACCTAGTAAATGTTGTGATCTAGTAAAATTGTTCATTCAAATTCAGTATGACACCCCTGAGAAGGACAGCCTAGAGATCTGGGTCTGCCAGTCCAATGTTTGTTTCATAGTTGTATGTTGTGTGCTGGAAAGAAGTGGATTTCCCTGCTGTTCCCAGGCTGGTGCATCATCTTATAGTTATTCATGATTACACTAAATGTTAAACTTGCTTTAAATACTTCAGACTCCAATGTAAATACCATCAGATCTGGGAAAATAATATGCTGTGCGATACAGTAAGAATCCATAATAGAAAGCCTGTGAATTTGCTGCACAGATGGAAAAGTCTACATTTGATTATAAGAAGAAATACAGACAAATACTTTAAAGCTGTTACAAATTTTATGTGTTGCACATTGAATTAACTTAGACTACACAGGGAGTAAGAAAATTAAAACATAGCAAACTGCTAAAGAGAAAAATTATTTCCTTGTATCATACTTCTGATATTCAGACACCCAGCACAGTCTAAATAATATGATCAGGTGACACAGTTCTCCCATCTACCTCATACAACTTGTCTGCATTGTGACATGTTGAAGTGCCCCAGACATGCAAACACATAAAAATAAGAAGTATTTGACCTATTAAGTTGTGACTTTTCTACTTTAACTGATCCAGTAATCACCTGACAGATACTGGATTGTGAAGGTCATTTTTTCCTCCTCAATAACTTCCAGCTATTGGAGGAAGCCTGGCCTCTAGGTCTCCCTTCACTTGTTTCAAGACCATTTGAGGGATCTTTGTCTTTTATATGTGTCTTAAAAAATGGAGAGAGGGGAAGGAAGAAATGGTATTTGTTTGCCTCATTTTAAATGGAGAACTATCGTCCTAAGCTTCTCTCCAAAAGTCCATTAAAAACCCACAGCGAATTAAGTCTCTGGTCAACCTACCACACAAGGTTACTCAGTCAGAGCTGTGCTACTGCATAAGTACCCAGCAGAACTTAATCCAATACTTGGATCCACAGAGATATTCAAACACAGACATATCTAATTCTATCTACTGATGAAAAGCCACTTGCAGTTACTGCTTGTCTCCTAAAGATGTGTTTCTTTCTGTGGCATCATCATTTGACACACCAGCTAATTTTTCTAGATAGGTGATGAGTCCATAAGAAGTCAAAGAACTAAGTGTAAAGCTAGACTCAGGAACATTCTGGTTAGATGAAGTTTGGAGCTAGCACCAAACATGGGACACAGCATTTAGACCTAAGGCTGGGATCCAGACATGGTCTTAAGGGCACTGTCTCAGTAGTATTCTCTGTAGACTAGGGCTAACACACTTAAATGTTCTGTCTTTCTGTACTCAAATCAGAAGACACAAACACGTTTAGAAAAATATTATTAGAGGTTAATTTCCTGTAATTTTTTTCTGCTAAGTTACCAATATATGTAGCTGGAAAGAAATATTTTACAGATTTATAATCAAGACCAGAAAGAAATTGGAGTCTTAATTGGAGTCTCTAACTATAAATGTATTAAATTATCCTGATACCTCTTCAGCTGATTATATCAAGCACTCTTCCAGAATTAGAGAAAGTAGCAATAAATGACATTATAAATGACTATTGATTAATTTAAACTTGCTATAATCCTCTATATTTTGAAATGGATATCACCAGCTGATGCTAAGTCATAGTGAACACAGGCAGTGGTTTCAAACAAATGCTTAACATCTGAATAATTGTGTATCAGGGCTGAATTTTTTCTTTACACTCTATTGCTAAATAATGATGCACTATGGCTATTCTTTATAGGCATATATGTGAGCTTATGTATCTAATAGCCAGTTCCCTTTGGATGCAGAACAACTGCTAACTGAAATTATTTTGCTCTGTTCAGGCTGTTCAGTGGGAGGTACAGAGGAGGTGGGGTACGAATTCACAGCTTTTCAGGTCTCATTGCCACACCATGCCCCTTTGGAATACCAGACCTTATGCAGTCAGTGCTAGAGGAATTCTTCAAAGTTTTGAAGGTAATTAATGCCTAAAATATTTTTTTAAAATGGGACCATTTTTCATCTTCTCTTCCCTCCTCTGGTCTTTCTGACACCCCAGGAGCAGTGTGTGCAAGAGGCAGCAAGTAGACTCCCTTTGGTGAGAACCAGTTTCTTCACAGGATATGTAGTTTCTAGGTTTGCCTGTTTCACTTAAAAAATACAGAATAAATATAGTGTTTGATCAAAATCCGTACTAAACAGAGCATGCCTGGGTACACAGTTATACAAGCACCACAAAACAGTTGCAAGACCCGTGTTGACCATCCTTCAAAGATCTGGACATCACAGATGCCATTGCCAACAATTTTTGTAAAGCATGATAGCAAAAAGTCCTGAAAATGCTACTATTGGCATACAAATCATGGTGGTAACATTATCCTACACAAAGAAAAACTGTTCTAATCAGCAGTTTTCTAGGTGCCAAGTACTTTTGGTTTTGTAAATATATGCATAACTGTTACTGACAGTAGGTTTTCTTTAATGCAAAAAAATTACTAGGATAGATAACTGCCTCTGTGACACCTACAAAGCAATATTCACATTAGTACAGTAATTCTAATAAACATATCCTTTCTTCATAATTTGTGGAGTAATAAATTCATTCATTTTACAGCATATAAGACTGTTTTATTGGCCATTACAAAATTCCATTTCCTTCCAGATAGCTCCCTGCAGTTTTGTCTCCCAATTATTGAAATATCCTTCAATGTGTTTTTCACAGAGCCACAGGCCAAACTACATAAAAAGACAGCTGCAGACCAGCTGAAAACTGACTTTTGAAAGTAGCCAGCTACTTGATTCAGTTTTTCTTAGTAGATTTGGCCTCGAAATGCGATCACAAATTCAGGTCTGGTCAGTGGAAAAAATATCTTTACATCCTACTTTTCCCAGACTGTCCACATAATCAACACAGAGGGAGAAGCAGATGCAGAACATACCTCTCCCTTGAGAGAGATGTGAGTCCAGGTGGCCATGTGGCACCAGAACACTTTTGTGCTGTAGTGGAGAGCAACTACAGTTGTCACACTGACAGCAAACAGATAGGAAGCCCTCCTACACACATTTTACACTATTCCAGCATCCTTGGCACAAGCCAAGCACAGAGTTTTGGCTGCATTAGGTCCTTGCATATAATCAGCTGGAGGACATACATGTGTGATGACTGGAAATGTAAATGCAGAGGATTATGAAATAATAGGGAATTAGTTAATTATGTTATAGGATAGGAATTACACATGCTGTGAGTGAACACGTAGGATGCAGCTGGATAGAGCAGTCATTGAGTTAAAATAGAAACAGTTTATGAAGGTTGAGATCTAAAATAAAATAAATTTTGCTGTTATTGCAGGAAGCTGGAATGTTAAATCTGAAAAAAAAAGGCTAAGCCACATTAACTGAAACTTGATTTCATTTCAGGTCAAATTACATGTTGCAAATAAGATTTACTATAAGTTTACTGTTCATGAATCATTTGAACAGGTTTTCTTTATTTGTAGGCATACACCAAATTGCTTACATGTAAGCATGCCACAATCTTCTGCATTGTTTGTAACTCATTCATATTGACTATTCATAGCTGATCATTTAGCTCACAAGCCCAAACTTCCATTCTTGAAGGATTACTTAGAATGTCCATATAAAATAGAGAGGAAATAACAAAGAAACATACACTTTTGAGATGTGTGTCCAGATGAATACTTGCATCTCCTGAAATTTGTCAAATTTTAATGAAATTGTAGAAATGGTGCAAATGTAAGGACTGGACAAAGAAGTGAAAGTGCATACACTACAGTGTTCATTGATTAATCAATAATTAAGGACTAGGGGGTTTTAGCTCCAACCCTAAGAATTTCACAGAAAAATAATGTAGAAGTATTAAAATTTCCCAGTAGAAAGCTAAAAAATAGCATTGCACATAATGAGTAATCTTTGGTTAAAAATTAACTGAAATATTACTTAATTCCATGGAGAAAACAACATAAAAATGATTCATGAAAAAAAAAAATTAAAATACACAAGGCAGCAGAGAACAACTCTGAAAAACTTAGATAAAATGAGAGAAAATTAATTTCACTGCATGCTAAAATAATTTAGGCTCCATAGCCTAAATGATGCCCTTCATAGCAATGAAGATATAACCAGCTTCTGTTACAAAAAAGGCCAGAGATCTAAGTAAGAGATTGCTGAAAAACAACAGAAGAATGACCTAAGAAAATGTAAAAGTGGTTCCCTGAGCACAGGGAACTTTATCTGTACCAAAATCTACTGATAAGCTGAATATATTTGATTTGGAGAAAGCTTATAAGGTTAATCTAAAGAACAAGTGCCAAAACCACCATAAAATATGTTTACTTTTTGCCAGACAGAAATCCTTCCTTCTTTCACCTATCAGACCTCAGTCACAAAGGTTCATCACCTTAATGATCTTAATCATCAACCAACCTTAGTCATCACCTATGAAAAACATAAAAATAAAAGTAAAAAAAATATTCCACATACCAGCACTGCTGAGGCTTTTTTTGTAATGTGTTCATCAGCTTCAGAAACCATGTTCTGGTCAGGAGGGAGAAAAAACAAGCTGAATGAAAAATATATAAATGAAAACATTGAGGAAAGTAGTGGAATGATTTTACTAAAAAATTAAAAGAATGGCAATATTTAAGAGGTCTGATCAGTCAGAGGGACATTCCTGAAAAGGTTTTCATGTTCTAGAGAAGAGATTTAAATATCTTCTGGCTACTGTATAACATCTTGCAAGACAAAATTAAAGACGTTTATCTTATTCACTACCTGTTAACTTTCTTAACTCAATGTGCCTAGTATCAACACTATATTCTGACTGCCTGTGTACATTGCAGAAAGAGAAAAATCTCTGTTTTTAACAGAGAGCTTTATGAACTTGGATAAATCAGTGAGTCATGACATCAACAGTTCTTGCCACTTTTTCCTACTTTTTGTTTTTTGCTTTACTCTGTTACAGATGAAACACCAAGTATGAAACAGTAGAAGTAGTGAAAATCTTGAAAAAGTAGCCTAAATCACAAAATGTTACATTCTAATGTCTGCAACAGCAAAAGTCAAGATTGCAATAGCTCCTATGAATAAAAGCCTTGTGGATGACAGCAGTAACTGTTAAGGGCTCAAGACAACCTGTTTTTCAGGTCACAGTGGCCTTTCTCCTTCCTAAAGGACATGACCTCAAAGCAATGGTAGACAATCAAAAGGTTGTTGTGAAGAGCATAAAAAATGTATTAGGTTCTCATGAAACGTGACATCTTACCTGCTATTCATTACTGCATTCAGCAACAGGAACAGGAAATGCTATGAAAAACAAAACAAACAAAAAACAAGCAACCAAACAAACGAAAAACAGACCAAAACCAACCAAACAACAAACCAAAAGCAAATAGATCCTTCCACTGAGGTTAGTGGAATTCTGTTGTTTTCATGGTTTGGTTCAGTTCAGTTCCAGGGGTTTATATAGCTGCTAACACACTGGAAGGGATAAGAATTAAAAGAAGAATAAAATGACACAAAGCATAGAGGTCACAGATCATTTTGCAAATGACATTCTAACAGAGGGAGGCATAGCCAGGCATCATTGAAAGCAACAAAACTATTTAGGGAACACTGTGCATAGAAGGGGAGGCATGGAGCTGCAAATGTTGCTGGTGCATGTAAATAAGAACTAAAGACAGAACCAGACTTTGCTGTTACCCACAGAACTTAGATAACCATTTTGCTTTGACAAAGCAAAACAGATAACACCAGACTGCTCCATCTTGACTTAAAGCACCCAAAACCAAAGGCGCTGGTGTCTTCATGTTCTTTAGTTGATTACCAGCATTGACATAAAAAAAAATGTTGTTAGAATTTTATTAAAGGCATATTTAGGTAGTTTTCTGTTAATAAAGCACTACTATAACATTGCTATAGCAACCCTAGGGTCATGGTTGAGAAGATATTTTCTAACCATTTTACCCAAGTGCTACTAACTTTTAAACTTTTTGGAAATGCTTTAAAATGCTCACTGGTTCAACTTCAGTATTTCGAGTTCATTGTTCACTTAATAGCAAACACTTCAGAACAGTTTTTTTGAGAAAAAGTTACGCTTGGTGAATACTTACAGCATGTGTAAGTATTATAATATTTGCATTAAAAGCTATGTTGAGAAGATGAGGCAGTATTCAGTGAAAAGGAAAGACAGAAGATGTTGATATGATGAATAGGTCCAAGAGTTTATAGAAAACTAAGTCAGTAAATTAAAAATTCTGGTATCCTCAATACTGTAAGGCTGCCCTGAGCAGAGAGATTACCATACTAAACAGTGTGCACATTAAATAATTAAAGTAAGCAGCATACACAGCAGTGCAAAGCCCTATGTAAGCATAAAATGAGGTTATTCTGGGAAATAATTTATCCACTTGTGTGTGGCAGAAATGCAGTAGGAAAGAGAGGCCATAAGCCCATCACTGGATAGTTTTCCTATTAACAGAATGTTTCCTCACAAAAGTAACAACAGTTCATAGGGCCTAGGAATCAGCTCTGTAGCTCTTCTTAACCCCTATATGAAGCAGCTCTACTTTGACTCTCTGCCACTCAAGACCTAGACTGCTGTTGGGGGAAGCTGAACCTGTGTGGAGATCTATTCCTCTAACTAGGAAAAGGCCCTGCTAGGCAAGGTGGAGTACTCTAGAAAATCCACCATTATCTTTTCTCTAAGTGTAGCCTGAAGACTGTGAAACAACTTGGAGGTTCTTACAGATGCCATGTTTTCATTTCTGGCTCCAAAAGAGAAAAATCAAATTTTCTCAGAGAAGGTAAATGCTTCAGGTTTTTTTGTTTGAATCATGCTGAATGATGATGAGACAATCATGACTGGAATCTCAGGAATATATCTCCCTACCCCAGAACAGGATTAAGTGATTCCTGATGGATATATTCATCTGACAGCTTCTCAAAAATCCTCAATGATTCCACAATCTCAGATGACAACCTGTGCTATTGCTGTACCACACTTAGAGCTAGGAAGTTTTTATTGATGTGTAACACAAATCTGTCTTCCTGCAATTATGTTGAATTTATCTCTTGAAGATAAAGTACTGTGTTCAGCAGGAGATGATGTGTGAGTGATGATGTGGTGACTTGTGAAGCTACATCATCACTCCTCAATGTGCTATTCTCACAGGACAGGCAGTTGAAATTTTCACTAGAGATCATTTAGTTGAAAAAGATGCATTCAACTGGGGAAAATAATGAAGTCCAAATTTTAGTGAAATCTAACTTGCTGTTACTAGTTTTTTCCTGTTTTACACAGGACACAGTAGGCAATTTGGTATATAATACAATACAAATATTATCTTGAGAAGGTTATTTTCATCAAATGTTTTCTGCTTGCATATAATCCAAGCTAGATCTTGAAGAAAAAATGACAACAGTTTTCATTTTTGCGTTTAAAAACATGTTCCCATATATGCTAAACAGTCTACAGAAAAAGTCCTTTTTAAATAGTAGATACATACTGATTGATGTGAAAGACCAGAATATTTTCAAAAGCCTGAAAAATTCTCTTTGCACAAGTTCCTTGATTCCTGCAGAACACACCTGTCAAAGAAGCTGCTTTCATAGCATTTGTTGCCAGAAAATGAAGATTTCCTATTTTAGGTAAGTTAGAGATCTGAAATTTCCTAAGGTTAAAGGCTCCTAGGCACAGTTGTTTCTGGCATAATCAGAGAAGAAATACATATGGAAAAGACACAAACTGAAAGATTATCGCTGGTAAGTGAGTAGATCATCAAACTGACTTTCCTTCTTCAGGAAGAGATAAACTCATTTAATTGGATTATAACAGCATACAACACTGTTGATATAGGTAAGAAAAATATAGAATCTGGAGCATCCCAGAAACAGAGCTACAATTCTGCATCAGGGCAGTTTGGCAATTTAGTGACACCAAAAGCTGACAAAGCAGGGGAGAGAGCTGACACACACTGCTCCAGAAAACCCTTGGCACTACAACAGCTCCTGGTGGGAAACTTGTATCCAGATCCAGACCTGCTGCAGTGTAACTGCAGCTCCATGGAAATCAACCACTTAAGCTGTGTAGAATGTGTCTGAATTGAATCTTATGGGTTTTATACCAGTTTCAAATGACTCTTCTCATTTTTTCCCACAATAACAACAATTGGTCTAAGTGCTGTCAATGGCATGGAAAGATGGAATGGCATGGAAAGTAACTGCTGCTTCGGGATCCTTAACAGTTCTTTTGGGTTGCTCATAGAAGCCCTGAACTGGTGACTGCATTATCATTATTTCCTTTTCCTGGCTAAATGAGAAGTGCTGGGGATTAAGCTCTCACAGTAGTCTACTAGGAGCTCCAGAAAAAAATAACATGCTGTGAGTTCATTTTCCACATGGAATATTTCACATCGCTCTTTCCATTGCAAAGCAATCTATTGACAGAAGATGGGGGCTGACAATATGATGGGTGTGTATAAACTAACTACTTATATTTGTAGACACTTATATTTACCACTCAGAATCAGAATACATTGTGTTTTCCCCTTCCTAGGATCTACTCAGGCCTTTTTTCCAAGAAAACCTGTTCATGAAATCCTCTGATGTTCAAGAACTTTTGCAAAGTCAGACAATAATTACCAATGAAATTTGATAGCTAATCACCTTTTGTAAAGGTCATATAGAATTATATTTGGTGCCAAAAGTGATCATTTATCACTTATCTGACACCAAAGGGATATAAGTATGCTGAAGCAAGAAAACTGGGCCAGAGTTATAACATTTTTGTTTCTTCCTTTTCTTCACATCTTCAAGTAAGATACAAGATGTTGCTACTGAAATCCTCTTCATACTTTAAACCAAGTGAGGTCTGAAGCATGTTTAACATATTCTAGGCATGGGAAAAGGTACTAAGTAAATAAGGAAAACCATTTATTTATCAAATCCCTGCAGCTATTGCATTATTTATCCCAGTGCAAATTAAGAATTGTGACATTCCACACAGGTGTAAATTATTAATTACACACAGGACACAGAGTGGACAGCAGCCTACACAGAACACAAAAATTTTGCCATTTATTACTCAGATTCGTTTGTAACTGTCACTAAATCTATTGAAGTGCAATTTCCAATTTTTTTTCATACATTTGGTTTTGGTTTCTTCTCTTTCATGCATGTGCAGAAATATCTCTATGTACTCATTAGACTTATATAAGTTGGGATAAAACAGGGTGAGTTACACAGGTGCACCAAGATTCCTCTAGGGCTAATTGCATTAACTTATCTTTACAAAAAACAGATTTTTTTTTCATGTTTTCTGATGTCTGATTACATACTTCTGTCTAGGAGTGATTCCCTGCCATTTTTGTAGGATTTGGGCTTGCTTGCTGCTAGATGATTACATTCTACTGTAGACCACAGACAACATTATACATTGCACAGCTACTTTATTGTAATTCATCTCTTTTCAAATGATTTAGCTATTTTCTGATTTGATTTTAACAAGGATGCTATTACTTATCTTCACTCATTATTTCTTACAACATGTTTCACACTTGTAATTTCTCTATTTCTGAGAAATGTCTATATTAAGAATTCCACAGCAGCAGGTGAAAATTGAAATATTACAAACATGTGTTAAGGAAGCTTCAACTTACCTCTGTCAAATGGCAGTGCAACTGAGACTGTGTGTTTTCTTTAATCTTCCTAAAACATACTTAACATAAAAAAATATTTTAAAACTATGGGAGACATTTTTATAACTATAACAATTGCTTGCTGTTCCAGTACCATAGAGTGGTGAAAAAAGCAGAGATGATCTCTTTCCCAAATATTGCTGATCTAAAAAAGACACAGAGAATAGATTAAGAAGCAACTGTCAGAAAATAATAGTTCTTTGAATTCCAGAATCCATGAATCTCCTTTCCATTGGACTTGATCATTGTGATTTATTGGTTTTGTCACTGAATAGTATTAATGATATACAGTGAGTTCATTTGTTGTTGGACAGCAAAAAATACTCTCAGAAAAGATTTACTTTGAAGGCTGCAACTGCTGGAAAAGCTAAAATGAGAGTTTGCATCTGGAAAGCCCACTGAGGTGAGAAACCCAGACTGAAGTTCTAACAATTTTATCTCTAATAATATAACACTTAGTAAAACAAGAGTCCCTCCCACAGTCCCCAGGGGATGGGGGTCAGGGGAAGAGGGGTTCTATTGTCTATTAAGAATGATTTCAAACTGTATTTTTTCTTCTTAGAAGAACACAAAATCATCTCCTTTTCTTCGTGTGGCCATCTTCTTTGATAAAAATTATAGTAAAAATATAAAATTGGTAAAAATATAAAATTATTTTAAATCTCTCTACTCCTCTTCCAAATTTTGCCAAAGGCTTAATACTTTCTTCACACTAAAGGATGAATTATATGCATTCCTATAGTATACTAAAAAAAAAAAAAAGTAATAAAAGAAAAAAAATGTTGTTTCCTCGAGAAATTAAGCCCAAAAGCAGATGAGGGAAGCACCAGGAAGGAGCAATTGTTTTATTATCATGAGAGGTGACAAGGCTGGACAATCAGGCAGTCAAATCAAAGAGGTTATACAGAATGAAAAGTCAAGGGAGGCAATGAGCTGGGTGGCCAACCTGCCAAATGAGAACCTAAGGGGGGGAAAACAGATGAAAACAAGCAGAGAGAAAGATGAGAAGGAAAATCAGAGGAGAGGGATGAATAAATGCATGAGAAAAGGAGAGTGGATGGGAATACACAGAGTAAATAAAAACTGGCTTGTTGAGAAGAAAAGATTGACACTGATTAACAACCAGTCCCTCTGGAGCACATAATCTCAAGTTATTAGCAAGGAAATTCATTTGTCTTTATGCAAATTATGCAGGGAAAAAGAGGAGGGCATCTCAGAGAAAATGTTAACCACTCATTCTTTCTGATTCTCTGAGGAAACAGCATCTGCTCAGTCCTCCCAAGGCAAGGAAGTGAAAACTATAAAACTGTTGCAGATGCAGTCTGCCAAAAAGTCAAAGTAGTTCATTCCTCCTCCAAGAGCCTAAAAACTGACCGCTCCTGCAACTCACTGGAGGCTTGTTGGAGGATGTAACACACAGCCTGAAAACTTCCCTCTGGAGAATATCAGTTGTGGGAGCACAGAGGAATTATGCAAACAATGGAACCTGCAAAAGTAAAAAAATCTATAAATTTCAGGTGACATAAGAAATTACAGTGATCAAAGGCTCTGAACATCATTGATACTCTCCAAGATGGAGCAAGGAGAGCAAAAAATGTGTTGCATACTGCAACTGCAAAAATGGGAAGCTTTTCAGCACAGATATTTGAAATATCTTTGAAAACAGATTTCAGTAAAAGAAGGCTCAAGCTCTAGAACTGACTTTGGAAAGAGATCATGGTAAGAAGAGTTACAGAGTTCTGTGATAGCTAATGGGTAACTGTGTGTCTGTATGTAGCCATTACCACTATAGCTGGTTTGGAAATGTCATAAAAATAGAAATAATTTTGGAAATTAAAATTAACCTGATCTGAGGATGGAAATCTTTTTTTGTTTTATTTATTAAGTTATTGTGAGTATAATGTTAATAGAAAACCTAGAAATTCAACTGGATGATTTTCATCCTTTCCTGCCATTGGCATAATGAGGGCCAGACAGACCACCTCATCACTTCTGATACTCTTCAAGGAGCAACGTGCTGGAGATTATATAGAAGACAATCCATAAGTACTCCTGCCTGGTAATGCTCTTCAGAACCATGACAAAGATGTAAATCACATCCTGTATAACTGTGGAAAGGCAGCAGACATCAAGAGAGGAGCACAAGGGCTACAGTTTTGTTGACATCACCTGCCTTACAGAGGAAAGACCTCTCCACTTTTCTACTGCACCTTCTCCAGAAGAAGAAATGCCACATTTCCTATGACAGCACCTGATGATCAATCAATCCTCTCTTTTGGTGGTAAAGTATGTGGTATGGAGGCAATGTTGGCATCTTTTTTTCAGATCATGTAATGAAATCATGTCTTGCCTTCAAAAGAAAATACCTAATTTATTTCCAGAGAATAGTCCTACAAGGAGCCCAAGCAATGTCTGAGACTTGAGTGTTCTTACTGGGAACAGACGTGTTTCATAACAATGCTTTCTTATTATTATTTTTTATATTTGATTATTTTCCAAGAAACTCTGAACTGACAGTACCTGGTTTTTAAATTAATTTGGCTAGAATAGATAGAGATAGAAAAGACAGCACAGAAGTCACAGGTTGTTCTGTCTTTCCAACAGGTGGTCTCAACAAGGCTTAAGAGCAAACACAAATTAATGTTTCCAAAGACCTTGAAATATAAGTAAGAACAATGGTCATTTTACAAATGAGGAAACTCAGAATAGTCCTGTCACTGCTGGGTCAGAGTGTAGCAACGCTATCTATCTCTCTGTCAATCTCTGCTGCCCTTTCCCACAGGATATGATCTTCTCTCACGAATTAATAACCAATATTAAAACAGGCCACAAGTTTAAATTTGTTCTTTCTTTTCCCCAGGCAGGGTTTATCTAACTTATTTCCTCTTCTCACTCTCCATCCTGACCTTTTCTTCTTTTCTCTTTCTTCATTGCTGCTTTAAGCTATGTACATTGTGGGGACAGAATGGCTAAAACATCTTATACTTTACCGTGAAGGCTGTGGAAGTTGTGATCATTCTTACCTTTTTCAGCAGGGGGTTTAAAAGTATTCCATGTCTTCTACTGTCATAAAACAAAGCTTTTAAAAAAACCTTTTAAAGTTGATAATGATATTCTAAAACTGACCCAAATCCTTTGGAGGGCCAGCATACAGAGGGAAGCATACCTCTTAGCTTCTAGGCAGCAGGGTAACAATTAGTGAATAGGTACCTCTGAAGGCAGAACAGATACCTCCTCTTTCTAGTGGTTGGCAGAAAAAGGGTATTTATTTGTCGACTGTAAGTTCTGTTATACATGGAAATGTCAGGAAAAGTGCTCTAACGAGCACAGTGCTGAGCAAAATACAAATTTGCTTCTTCAGATCCAATCTTGACAATCTCACAGTTCCTTTGCCAGGTGCTGGTGCATTCTGAAGCAATGGTGGACAGACATCACCCATCATCACAAGTAGGCACATTGTGATGCTCTGGGGAGTGCCTTTTCCCAGAGCCCTGCTGTCTTTGCATGACACTAAGTCCTGTGCTGGCTGCATGATTACTGCCCACCACAGAAAGCTGACCTGTTCTACTACACTCGTGTCTCCTTACAGTACAGTCCTTCCACAGCCCACTGCCTTCAGACCAGAAAAGCATTTCAGACTGTATAAACCTCAGTAAAAGCTTATCTCAAGTGTTACACAACCTGTAAATTATGTCACAAATTGGATTTGCTTTATTCCTGCTACATCTGACAACACGATTAAGAAAATGGAGGAAGATACGAAAAGAAAAATATTTTTACAAGTGGTGTTCACCTGCAGGAGGCCCCAGTTTCTCTGGAAAAAAAACTGATTATTTTTCCTTTAGTGGATACTTTCAGGTACCTGAGCCAAAAGACTTTCAGCTTAAGGGCAGACACACCAGGGTTGTGAGTAACTTTACACTTCAGGCCATTACTGTGTGTGTAATTGGGGGTGTGATGTGACCAACATGTGCCAAGGTGGTTACCTGAATGACAACCACATTGGAGACACAGTTTGGGAATGTCTGAGTGCAGTCTGTGTGAATGCCAAAGTACCTTAGAAAATGAACTTCACCAGCATGGAAAAACTACAATCACCAATCTTGGGAATCCTCTCAGTGATTATTTGTAACAGCTGGCTTGAAGGTAGATATTGGCAAATTAAACCACTACCATTTTGGTATTTTTGTCTGAATAGTACAGCATACCTTTTCTCCTTACTGTACAGAGCAGCCAGTGAACTAAATTTGGCTAGCTGGCACCATCTGATCTGGTTTTGTTAATGAAGATCAAGGTAGTTGGACATCAACTCTGAGGTCAAAATTCAACAGTTCTGGATCTTGCACTCAGCAGCATGAGTTCTCTGTCTTAATAAAGTACAAAAAGAAATAGACATAATCAACTCACCTAGAATTTTTCAATAGAATGATGCATTTATTCACCTCTGTATAGATTTTATTTTTGCACCAGGGTGTAAAAAAAGATAGTGCTAATGAAGATCTATACATCTAAATACCATAGAGTGAAAGAGAGATGTTTTCTCTCAATTGTTTCTAATTTTCCTCTTTTGTCTGGGAGCAGAACCACAGCTTGTCATCTATTAGCCTTGAGCCTCAGCACAAAAGCTTTTCCTATTCTGTTGGATGCTACTTGTACATCCTGTGCTTTTTGATAGTTCAGAATGACCACATTAATAGCATATTAACTGCTGGGAAACAATGCAAGGAAAAATAGCTGATTTGCCCTTTTAAATTTCTTTTTTCTTGTATATGTCTACTTAGAGCCATATAATTATTTAGGCTGGAAAACACCTTTAAGATCATTGAATCCAACCATACTTTTATTTGTTGGGTAGGATACTGTGAATGATCAATTTGAGAATGTAAAGAATTAGTTCATTGCTTCCTTGGTACAAGAAATCAAGAAAAAATAATATATCATTAAAAAAGTGGTTTTTTTCTTTACACAACTCAAGTCTTTCTCTATGAAACCAAAGTTTAATAGCCACTATTCTGATAAAATGAACTTAATGTCATTGGATTTCTTCACTGAAAAAGGTGTCACACAAACATTTCAGACAGAATTATATAACCACTTTACTATTTCAAAGTTGGGTTTGAGAAAGGTAATCAAATCAGAAAAATGTACTCTGGAGACTTAGAATCCACATTGCAAAATGTCCCTGATTAAACAGATTCACTTTTAACCAATCCTGACTAACAGAACTGCTTTGGTTCTAAATCTGCTTTATCCTTAGTTTGACATTGAGACAGGAGAATGTGCCACAACAATATGTCAGATATTTGTACTGATTATTATAAAATATGTAAAATATTGATAGGAGTTACTAGTTTTTTTCAAAACCATCTGTCCATCTGTTTAGGTGCTGGCATTTAAACACTTAGCTTTAAAGACCTGTGTCCCAGCTTAACACTAAATTAGATGAATTTGACTCCACGGACCAAGATCCTATCTTAAAAGTCCCTATCTTAAAATTTCCACCAGTAGGATTAATACAGTCTACTAGCAAGAACATTACTATTTAAAATCAAGATGAAGCCTGGCAGCAAAGGCCAAGAGTTCATTCTCAAACACAGTTTAAACAGGGACAAAAATAAGCAGACCTCAGGAATTATGATCTCCATTTAACAAATTAATTAAAATAACGTAAGGTAACTTAGGAATAATAATACCCCTGAGAGATTTTTCATGGCTTTCAAGATCACGGATACAGTACAAAGTAAAGTAATCTTTTGATGTAGAAGAGTGGAAGCAGCTTCACTGGCATATTTTTTCCACTGTTTTGAAGTTAGCACTGTGTTCATATTTGCTCTGGCATAGAACCGTCTCCTCAATTTTTATTTAACCAAAAAAGCACTGTTAAAAACACTGTACATTAATATTCACATTAAATATTAGTGGGAACACAGTGAAGTGTTAGTAAAAGATAACTGTTAGAAATTCAAGTATGAATAGACAATGCCATATCTAGATGGATCCAATAAGAGCTGGCATGAATGAAGCCTGCATTTCACAGTCTTTCTCACCAGTGGTGTGCAGAGCACTGGAGCATCATTTCAGCTTAATTCTTGTTGGAAACACTAAAGCATTTTAAACTTATGCTTTAACTGACACTTTCATTGAGCTAATTATATTTCAAACTTTCACCTCAAACTCCTGCTCCTCCAATACCGTGCCATCTTCATGAACAGCATATTCAGTGATGTACAACTGCAGTCATACAAATATCCTACCTGAAGAGATAGAGCAGGTTAATTTACATATTTATTAAACATTGTAAGTAGAAGCACACGCTGCAGTGCCACGTTGCATTGTGAAGATTGCTGGGATTGCTGCACTTGAAAGCACAACACTCAGTCTGTTGACATACATGTGAATAAAGGTAGGGCAATGACACAGGAGGTATTTTAAGGCAAAAGCAATTTGAGAAATAACAGCACGTGGCAGTGCAGTTGTGCTCTGCAGGGGCACAGAGAGCATCCTTGATCTCTCATTCTCTGCTGGGAGTGCAGTAGAGACAGCACATATGGCTGGCCAGGAAGGACACTCATCCATCAGCTGCCACCCAGCCAGCCCAGCAGTAATGAGGGACTCTAGAGGGAGCCTGATTCAGTTCTAACTTGGAAGGAAGATGTTGCTCAAAAGTGTAAAATGGAAATCTTCATTATAAATATAAGAAAAAAAAAAGGTAAGGTTTTTTTTAAAAAGATGTACAAAATTAAAATCAGACTGGCTTCACACTTGCAAATCATAACTTCTTTCCTGTGCAAAGATTTCTGACTGGTGATACTGAAAGAGTTACTTGAAGACTGTCACACCTTGACATCACACAGACATGGGTGACAAAAATGACTGCAACACTAGAAGCAGCCCATTTTCAAGTCTTCACCACTCAAAAACTTCAGAGAAACCTTTCAACATGCTCAATAACAAACATTAACCCTCCACCTACACTGCAGGATTCAATCCATTCTTGTGCTCAACTTTTTCCAATGGCCTGACAGTCCATTTCATATGGCTTTGGCTACAGTCATTTAAGATAGCACCGCCCAGGCTCCTCCCTTGAATGTGAGTGCTCCACCAAGGGAAGTACCAGAGCAAATATTTAGAAGCTCTTCAGCCAAAGCTGTCCTCTCCTCTGAGCCTACCACCACTGTGGAGGTTCACTCCTGACACACATTTGCTTCTGCTGTGACTGCTGTGGGAACAGCTCCCAGAACACTGACCAGAACACAAGAGAGACTGCTGGGAGTTTAGAGTGAGACCTATTCCCATTGCAGAGACTGCCCAGCAAACTCAGGAGTCCAGGCTGTGGAAGATCAGCCTGCCCAGTTATTTGCAGTGGTGAATTACCATGGTTGGGCCCTGACCTCTCTGTCCTGTCCCTCTGTGGGAGGTGAGGACTCCTACAGCAGGAAGGGAGTGGATAAATGCAGACAATAATATTGGTAGCCAAAAAGCCAGATGCCACAAAGATACTCCACAGGAGCCTTTGGTAATCCTGGTCTATGTATGCTTAAAAAAGGTATTACTGCTTCATTACAGAACCCTCAATAGGCCAAGCTGGCCTTTTATACAGTGCAGACATGATAATAGAATATATGTATGGGTCTTACTCTGTGCAGAGAGTGCATTCAGAAGTGTTACAGGCTCTCAGGGCAGGCAGATGGAAAGCACCGTGACTCATCACCTGAAGGGTGTGACTGCTCTCAGGATGCTGTAAGAATTTCTTTAAATGATGGTCAGTTCCTTCCTCTTCAGTGGGATGTTAGAAACCAGAATTTGAAAAGCCTGTTGTGGACCACTATGTACAACTGCTAATAAGTCAGCTAGGGCTGTTTCTGTCAGTTGTCACCATCCTGAAAGGCAATGAAGGAAAACTTTAACCCACCTAACCCCAGCAAAACAGGTTAGCCAGGCTGAACCAGTAGGGAGCTGCCCAGGATCCTTTCTTTTTAAGAACACCCTCAGGACAGACCAATGCAGTCATGTAAATTTTAAATTTTTTTTCTTTTTTTAAAAAAACATCAATCATATTATGAATAATGCCTGAGTGTTTCTTTCTGACCTCAACTCAGTCAAGTGAGTTTTATTCTGTAATTACCTTGCTTTCTTCTGGATGGCATGAATGAGGATACTACCTCTGGTTTCACTCAAACTTTGGTCTTTTGGGGCCAAAGGTTCTATGGAGCCAAAGGTTTCCTGTCTAAGCAGGCTATTTATAGCACTTAAGATATATGCTTGTGTATATACTCATAGATTATTTCATTTGAGATATTTTAGGGTTGGAGCAAGGAAACAATAAGCTTCCTAGGCCTTCAACATTATTCATAACAACAGCTACTAATTTCATAGCAGAATATCACAGAGAGTGACAGTGGTATTTTATTACACTCCATGTGCAGAAAAGGGTCAGATTCTCACACTGAAATATTTCTGAGAATGCTGAGCTGCCAGGTTTGTATTTATAGAGCCATAGATTTATGCACTATACTGTTAAAATACACAACAAAACATTATTTTAGGGAGTTTATGTAGTTGACTTTAGACCTATTGTTGTCACGCTTTGCAACAGGTAAAAGTCTGCCAGTGTCTGCATTTGCCAAAACTACCCATATATATACATCAAGGATATTTTTTTAATTATTATTTCAGGGAAAAAAAATTCTCTTACTGACAGTGCTTGCAGATGAATATATGAAATAATGTTTATTTATAGAGAGAAACACCCTTATGAAGTACAAATTACTCTTGCCCAGTAGACAGAACAATCCTACCTGAATTTTCTCTAATTAATTTTCCTCACTTTTTTTACAGCTTTCCAAGTAAAATTAAATTACAGAGGTTAAAAGCTAGTTAATACAAGCCGCTTTCAACAAATAAACTATGGATTCTTTTTAAAGCACTGTTACTAATTTGACATGCACAGACACTGGATTCATATGAATGACTACAGGAACTCCAAAGGGGCCATTATGATGTTTCTTGCATCAATAATGCACACACAAGGACAGAATTTACACTATAAAATACAAGGACTTCATGGAAACACTAAGATAAAAATACATACACATAACTTTGTGCTTCAAAAACATAGACTTACCTGCTATGTTTTTAAGTGCTTAACACTTCTCTGCCCATTAAATCTAGTACTCAACCGACCATTTAGTCTTTTAGTGTATAAAAAACAATTGTCACAGACAATGTATACCATAGTGTAGAACTTGCTGTCTACTTCATAGGATTATGATGATTCATACCTGTAGTGCTTTAATATATGTTAAGTAGTTTTCTATGGGCTTAGGTACAGCAGTGCTCGACACTCTAAATAACCCTGATAACTCCCGTGTTAAAATAAAACTGCTAAAACTCCCCTCTCAGATTTATTGAGGCCCATGAGGATCAAGAGAAAGTAAAGATATTCTGAAAACTCCCGTCAGCATCCTGAGTTCCAGGCCTTGTGACAGCCTGCATCAGAGGTGCCTCAGGACTATTGCTGAACTACGACGGCCTCCAAAAAGTCATTCTTCAAACAAGAACAACTGAAGCACAGCAGTGTTCTGGCTCTTGCCTTCATCTCTTCCCCAACCCCCTCCCCATCCTTCCTTCACCATATTCCTGTGCCAGGATTTGCAAAGTGGCAACACAAAACCAACAGATGGGCTAAACACCAGCTGACAAAGGGACTGGGAAGTAGTTTCCTAAGGGCTGGTTCCTACCCACCGCCACGCTTACTTCTTGAGGACAGCTCTGCTGTTCTTGTAAATTCTTCAGGATACGAAGTAATTGAAACACAGTAGGAACATTGTTCTTTAAGGGCTTATTTTTCATATATAAACTCAACTGAACGCATAGCATCACAGTGTAAACCCAATCCTATTTATGGTAGTGATTTTAAGTTTAAGGCACAACAGGATGAGCTGTAATTACTGAATCTGTAGCAGGCTCCCTGCACTCTCTTCTCTAAGTCACTACATCTCTTCCTAGCCCAGTTTTTGCCCAATCTACTTTCCTACCCCTCTCTGTTAGATTTTTAAAATTATATTTGGAAAAATGAAAAGCCAGGCTGGATATTCATACAGAATCTACCTTAACAGGAGCACTAGTTTCTACTATGCCACTAATTAGTAATAAAAACACAATCTGAACTTTACCCCATTTACTTTTTAAAAAACTAATTTGTTCCTTTCCTGACTGTGAATTTTTTCCCATCTGGCTGTGGCATTGTAGCAGAACTCCAACAGGTGTTTTAGCAACACAGCCTGGTATGGAAGCATACCTGGAAGATAAAGGCACATTTCTAGGTGGAGATATATTTACTGTCAGGAAACAATGATTTTGTGATGAAGAAGATGGAGTATATGACTGTAAGCATTAAGTAACATTTTCAATTGAGCTGCTCTTAATCATGAAAAATGTATGCTGACCTTATTTTACCATCTGTACACCCTTAAAATGGTAGGGGCAAGGAGATCAAGCAATGAATTTTTCACTTCTCATGGTTTTCTTGTGAGAAGCAGAAAGTGCCTTTCACCCTAGTTCTGGTGCCAGGCATTGAGTGGTTTGCTATCACAGCTTTTCATGTCAGATGGAGGAGACTGAACTGTGAGTTCCTAAACGTAGACAAATATTTTCAGATCCCTTAAACCTCCACATGCTGACAGTAACTTCATACCTGTGCTCTGACAGAACAGGGATGGAGAAATCCTCAAAAAGACATTGGCCTTCTGAAAAAAACATCAACTCCCTTCAGGAGCAGGGCTTGTAAAAAACCAACCAACCAAACAGACAAAAAACTCACAAACAACAAAGGCAACTGATTGGGAGAAAAAATGAAGGCCTCACCCACACCCCAGTGTACAGGACTGTTCAGGCAAGTCTGGACAGTCCTTAGGAAGGCTCTGCACGTCACAATCCCAGCTGCACTTCCACAGTTCAAAACCCAATGAACTGGCTAAGAAAAAACATCCATGATGGGTACCTCAATTAAAATTACACTGACATCAAGTCCCAAGGGATATGGAAAGACAGAGATTGTGGTGTATAGCTTTGTAACAATGGCTATTAAAATTAGCATTTCTCCCTCTCCTTAAAACTGTAGAGTAACTCTCAGTGCAGTACTTTTTCTACTATTGACAACATAACAAACATACTCAAGGAAAATACAGCCTGAAGAAAGTGTCATCCTTTGAGATCTGATGTCAAATAAATGAATATTCATTCAAATAAAAATATGTTATATCCACATGTTGCTGTTGTAAACTTGTTTTAATAAAGTACAAAAGGGGGGGAGAGGGGAGAAATCAAAAGTAGACTGGCTTTTCAATTACCTTTTGTGAAATGGACTTTCTTTATTTTCACTTTGGCTTGAAAGCCACAGAAGCTACACAACACAGCAGTAGCTGACATGGTGTGCAACCCTTGACCTACCTGCTTAGTTTTATTCTGTAGACGTAAGCTCTAGGTTTTGGGGGTTTTCGGTTTTGGTTTTTTGGTTGTTTTTTGTTTTTTTTTTTAACATCTGTGTTAAATTTTCACCTGAAACAAAGAACAAATTTGAACATCTAATCCTAACTTTCAAAGCCCCAGGAAGCCTCATCTGGAGCATCATCAACCGGATGGAACACAAAAAAAGGAGGAAAATAAAAGGCTCTCAGTGCTGACTGACAGATTTTTTTATATTGCCATGCTTTCCTTTTACTAATTATGCCCAGATTGCTCATCATGCCAGATACTGTTTATGCTAGGAATTTTCTTCAGCATACCTCAGGGGCAAACTGCCTGTAGTGGTGATCTGGGAATTCTCTATAGCCTACTTTAACAAACAAACTTCCAGTATTCCTCCACATCATATCACTCAACTCTCTCGCCCAGTCTTCAGCATAGTTTTCAATGAACTAACTTCAGCTACCCAGAGAAGGGGACTGCTCAACACACCAACAGTTTGTTCCCTCTAGAGCATAATAGATGTTCTCTGCCCCCTTGATCTTGCACAAACTAAGAAAAATACGGCAGTTTTAAGTCATTAGGCTGTTGATAGTGAAAGCCCTTGAGGTAAAAGCCACCAAGGTGAAAGCCCTTGTGATGGACAGCCTGAGATATCATGTAAATTGCAATAACACTTACAGTAATTGTTTATTCCTTCTGTCCTGAAGCCAGTTATCCACAGCCTCACTTACTCTTCACAGGCAGAACCTTCTTTTACAATCAGATTTCATTGGCTGGATGATCAGGTTCTAAGTTTGGAATATTTAGGTTATTTCAGTTGGTGGATTGCTTCTACCGCACAACACACTCCAGGCGCGTGGCATAAGAGCTGCTCAAGTACACATCTGAACAGCACATTTTTAATAGTCCGGAAAATAAATATCCATCCTGTACCATCTTCGTGTCACTACAGGAACTGCTGTTGATTATCCCCCTACCTCTTTAATAAAACCATTCAGGATTTGGCACACTGGCTGCTCGTGGACAACTCCCAACTGTTGTTAACTCCGAGCCACCCTGTTATCTCCCGCTCCCATGTGTGAAGATGTGCCAAGAGCGGGCAGTTTCGGCGGGGAATACATGAGAGAGATAATGGCAGGGTGAGAAATGACCGATGGTCCCGTTTGGAGTCAGCAGCCGGCACCTGTCCCCACCCTGACACTGGGTGCAAAGCATCAGGCAACCCATGAGCTGTGAGGCCGGGACGCCTGAGGGGGCCACACGACCCCCACCAGGGTGCAGCCCTTGTTGGCCACCGGCCTGCTGAAGCCCGCCGCGGGGCCCGGCAGGCGCCGGCGGGCTGGAGGCGGGAGCTTGCGGGGCCAGTGCTCGGACAGCAGAGGCGAAGCCGGGCCAGGCCGAACCGGGTCGGGCCGGGCCAACCCAAACGGCCGTCGAGGGCCACCTCCCCACCCCTGCTTTGGCCGCCGCTTTGTCCTTGCCCGGGCCGGAGCACGCGCGCCCTCGGCCGCGGCGGGAGAGCGCCTGCGCGCGCCCCGGCCCGGAGGGGGGCGCGCTCCGGCGGTCGGCAGGCGGGAGCGAGCGCCCCCTCTCCCCTCCCCTCCCCCCGCTCGCCGGGAGCTCCGCCGCCGCCGGCGGCCGCGGGAGCGGCGGCGGGGGAGTGGCGGGCGGGGGCGGGAGGCCGGAGGCGACCGGCACCCCCCTCCCCCCCAGCGCGCTCCCGCCCGTCGCCCGCCGCCCCCGCCCCGGCCCCCCGGCCCGCCGCGGGAGCCCGCGCCGCAGAGCGGGGCCCGCCAGCGCCACCCGCCGGCCGCGGGGCCGCACCGCGCCTCCCCCCGTCCCCCCCTGCTCCGGCTCTCAATGTTCCACACTGCCCGGCCACAGAGCCGCCGCCGCCGCCGTAGAGCCCCCCGGCCGCCTCCGTCCCCTCCTCGGGTGCCGCGGGCCCGGCCCGGCCCCCCGCCATCCCGCCCCCCCGACCCAGAAGCGGGACAGGACGCCGGCGAAGGTAAGGGAGAGGCGGGCGAGGCGGCTGCCGCGGCGGCTGGGCGAGCGCGGTGGGGGGAGGCGGGGAGGAGGCGGGGGGGCTGGTAGAGGAGCTTTGTTCTTGTTTTCGGCGCTCGCTGCCTGGCGGCGGCCGGGGGCGCGGAGCCGGCCCGAGTTCACGCCTCACTTGGTGCACACGCACGGTGCTGTGCTGTGCGGTGCGGTGCGGGGCCGGGCGAGCCGCCGCCGCCCGCCGCGCCGAGCTCAGCCGCACCGAGCCGCGCCGGGCTCTACCCACAAAGCGCGGCCGGGCGGGCGCCTCCAGCCCTGCCGCAGCTCCCCGCCGCGCTCCTCCTCGGACCCCCCCGGCTGCCGGGGCAGCCCCCTCCTTCCCTTCCCCCCCCCTCCCCTCTCCCCGATCGGCGGAAAAATGTCGGTCTGGCTGGTGGAGCTGCGCGGGGAGCGGCGGCTGGGAGAGCTGTGCAGAAGGTGCAGTTTGAATTATGCTTCTTCCCCCTCCAGCAGCTCTGTGGTGGCCGAATGCAGTTCTCGCTGCTGGGGCCATGTAAATAACTGGGGCTGCTGCCGCCCGAGTTGCTTTAAATGCATCTTGGATATTTTTTTGTTGTTGTTTTGATTTAAAAAAAAAAAAGGCCACCACAACAACAACAAAAAACCTCGCCCTCCCCCAACCCCCCCACCTTTCTAGCCCATCCCTTTAAATGCACAGAGCAAGTGTACATTTCCATCTGAAATCAACCCAAGTGTTATTGGCAATTCATTTTCTCGGAGAGAGGAAGAGAAGGGGAGATCTGGCATTTCGACCCAGTAAAATGCTCTGCTCCAGTGTAAATATTTACAGGGTATTAGAGACTTTGTAAATAACAGACTTCACTGAAAATGTTTTTTAAAATGTGTCATAAGTTATTAATGTTCATTGCCTAAGTACCCTGCTAAATCTGTCTCATGCCTTACAAAAAAGCTGACAATTGGCATATTGTTTAAAGTATGAAAAAAATGCAAGTGGGTTTAAAAATTGGAAATATCTGTATTTTCAGAAGTGTAAATGTTGCTTTGGGGCTGTCAAACTGCAGCCCTTAGGGACCAGACAAAGTAGTATTATTTTAGTTAATTTCTCAGTGAAACAAAATTGCCACCGATTCAGGAACTTCGGGAATGGCAGGACAGCGTCCTTCCTCTTGTATTAACTCTGCCTCCTTTTTTCTCCTTTCCCCCAAAAAGTTCCCCACGATGTCCAGTGATAGGCAGAGGTCAGATGATGAAAGTCCAAGTACCAGCAGTGGAAGTTCAGATGCTGATCAGAGGGATCCACCTGCACCTGAACCTGAAGAGCAAGAGGAAAGAAAACCTTCTGCCACTCAGCAGAAGAAGAACACCAAACTATCTAGCAAAACTACTGCTAAGCTATCTACTAGTGCTAAAAGGTAAAGGAGACACTAAAACATTCTGTAGTATGTTTGCACAGTATTTTGTGTCATGGTATTTGCATTCCACTTCTCAAGCCAGAGGGGTTTCTTATAAAGCTGTGTAGAAAAGAGTGAAGTACCAACTTGTTTAGTAGAGGAACCTGCCAGGAAAAATCTGCATTAATCCAGGTTTTACTAGGATAATAATTACACTGACTTGTTACACATCTTTTGAAAGATTGATCAGGAATTTGGTAACTTACAGGCTGGCTTGTGTGGTGTATCTTTTGTATTGACAAAAATACTGGAGAGGGTGTCAGCTTTGGTTATGTTTTCCAGAGTTATGTCTCTATGCCTCATTGGTATAGGGTGGAGTCCTCTTGGTGTATTTAGTGTGGTCTGTAGACTGATGACAAACTATTCTTTAATTAAACAAGTCGCAAATCCCCGGGGGCTTCTATAGACCTTATGAGCAGCTTTTCATGTCAGTGTATGGGAGAGCCTTATACACCTTGAAGTAATGAGTTCCTTCTGCAGTTTTTGAGGAGAAACTTTAGTTTTCTCCCCTAGGATCTATAGATTAAAACTATGAGGTTCTACAGGTAGCCTACACCTTTAAATATTAAAATCTTCAGAAGCCTTGTTTAGTTATAGCTGTTGCTTTTTTAGTTGCATATAACTGGCAGTCCAGGTCTCAAGAAATGCAGTCTTACAATTTGTGGTAAGTTCACCTGTGTGACATAAGCAATCTTTACATCCCTTTATCCAATTGTCTTCAGAGGGGGAGCATAACTTTCCAGTCCTTGTCCTGGAGTTACTTTTCAAACATTTACAAGTGTCCTGTAGCAACAAAAATTATTAGCTTCAAATTTTGCTTTATCAGCATGAATACTGCAGTTCCAACTTTTAGGAAGACTTTATTAATTTTGTATTGAACCTAAATTCAGTAAGAACTTTTTGAAATGTGTTAATATTGCTGCAGAGTAATACTTGGGTGGCTTTGATGACTTTTGAGCATGCTAAGGAAACCCTTTGAAATAGAACTGGCCAAAGAAAGTTATTCCAAAAAAACTTGGAACTGCTACATAGCAGTAATTTGTTATTATTTTGTAATTTACTATTACTTTGTAATTTGCTACTACTTTTTTGAAAAGCCTGAGGTGCAGGCTTTCCAGACTAAGATTTCCCCTATTGCTTTTATTTCACTTAATTGCTGCAAGTCTTAATTCCATACATGTCAAACAGTACCAGTGCAGAGGCATGCAGAGCAGGGTCTGTTAGCTCTTATTTTAACATTTAACATGTGCTGTTCACATGAAATTCATGGTCTTGCTCATGTAGGTCTTCTTCTCTTGAGAAGTCTTGTTTGATATTTTTAAGAAGAATTTGCCATGCACCTTTTGAAATTACACCTCTTACAAATCTGAGTAAACTATTAAATGGAGAAAAAGTTTTTTGTATTCCTTTTCAGGATCTTACCATCTTGGGCATGGTTGCAATAGAATAAAGCTAAGCACAAATTATTTCAAGTTACTATATTACTCTTTATAGAAATACAGCTACTATAAGGTTGGGGGAGGAAAGGCAGCAGGAGGTGTGGAGAAAAGCAAAGTTGATCCAAAGAGATTATTCCAGTAACAGAGACAGCCTGGAAGGTCTGCAAATCCACTTTTTAAACACACTGCAAAGCAGTAGATAAAATATTATGAAAAGAGGGTATCTGCTTCTAGCACAGTTCACTTCTTCAGCCTCAGTCACAGGTCTGTAGAGCGAGTTTAAAGTCATTGTCAAATTTGCCTGTGCTGCCCGCCCCCCCCCCCTCTTCCCCCCGCTAATTTGCATATTAGCTTGAAAAGAAAATATCTCTGGTAAAAAGTGCTCAGATGTGAAAAAGATTTACTTTTCTGAATACTTGTAGGAAATTTCTACCCAGCTCGGTTGTAAGTGTTCTGTTTACATACAGCATGGAGCAGGAAAAAAGCTGCGAAGTTTCTCAGCTGTGGGATTTGGGTTATGCCTCTGAGAACAAAGAGGAAGCAGCCATGTTAGCATTACTGAAGGCAAAGCCAATCTTGCATTTAACTGCATGGTGGTAGAGGGCAGTGTAATTCCCTGATTTATTCTATAGACTATCTCAAATGCTTTGTGTCTGTTCTCATTTCACCAACAGAATCCAGAAGGAGCTAGCTGAAATAACCCTTGATCCTCCTCCTAACTGCAGGTATGTAATGGCTTCTTAAATTGTGGACGGTGGTAGGAGATTAATGTGCTCAGGCTAACAAATGGGAAACAGTGTTTACCTCTGGTGACTGTTAGACAAATATTGTGTACAGCAGCTTGAAGAAGCACAGGGAAATTTTGATATTGAACTTTGCTGTTTTATCTGGATGTTGGAGGTGTAGTCATTTAGCAACTGATGTACATAGTAAAGTATATTCAGTTTGTTTTCTGTAGGTGGTCACTGTCTTTGAAACATTAATTATATGAACTTCAAAATTTGCTGAAGCTTTCAACTTAATGTCTGCTTGTAGTTTGAACTGGCTTTTTGAGTGTCAGGTTTACAATTAATGACTTCATTCTGAAGTAAAGAATCATATGTGATTTTTATATGCTTTTGCTTAGTATGCTGCTGAACAGTTAGATAAGCAGCCATTAAATTTATGTGTCAAAGTTGTATGTCAAAGTTGTAATCTCTTGGTAGAGGATATTTTTAAGCACATTTCCAACTTGGGAGGCACTTGTGTTAAGTTTTAGAAAATAAATTTGTAAGCTTGGAAGACTGAGTAATTTAGTCTTAGATAAAGTGACAGTAACTGGAGCACTCAATCTGCAGGAAAGTTAAATAGGTGCAGAACTATCTTATTTCTTTAAATCTTTTGCACGTTTTACTCTTGTTTAAAGGAGATACAAAAATGGTTGTTAGCTGTGATTATCCTGTGTTCTTATTTGCAGTAAAGCTCCATTTGAATAAGGTTACTTTGATTAAATGAATCTGAGTTAAATTTCTTACTGCAAGGTGTCTTTAGATTACTAGCTGATTGTGCAACAGTGAGCATGCTTAAAAATTTGCTGGAATTGCTTTCTGATTTTGTGTTGGAATTGTTTGGCTTTTTGAATAGTTGTAAAGGTTTGATGCCAGTTTTGTGATTCAGTAAAATGTGTTTTGTTCTCCATTCTGGGTGGTCCATGGGAGCAAGGACTAATTAGAGCTGTGTTTCATTGAATTTGTGGTAAAGGTGTCTTACTCTGTGGGCTGTGCTGTGATAGTCTGGTGTGTTTGCATGCAGGGTCAGGGGCTTTCCCTCTTCAGTCGAGTCAAGCTCTGCCAAGAGAGCAAATGTCTGCTGGGTTTGGGGTTATTTGTTTTGGGGGGAGAGGTGTTTTTGTTCTCTTTTGTTTTGGAATAACTGTTTTAAATAATGTGTTGTAAATCACTGGGGTCTAGTTCTGTTTTGTTCATGGAGTTTATACTTGGACCTCCACAGGGCCCGTGTAGGAGAGAAAATATTTAAATTAAATAGAACACCAACATTTTGCCTTATAATTGCTAGAAAGATAGTGGTAGCAGTTTTTAGGTGCAGCAAGTTACATCTTGTTTTTTAAAATAAAAACCTTACCCCTTACACTTCAATACTACCTGATATTTAGCTCCTTATTTAGCATGTACCTCTTGTATTAACACAAAAGTATTGCAGAGAGTTTTTCTTGTGAGCTGGTAATACGTGGTACCCAGCTATTCCTGGTGCCCAGGAATGTTGTTGAGAATGATGAAACCCCCCCCCCAGTGTGTTTAAAATTACTCACGTTTCTCTTCTGCAGAGCACAGGGGAAAGTATTTTTTTTGACAGTGCTGACATCAGTGATTAGTTCCCATAAGTGGTTTTGAAGAGGAATTTAACCCTTTTGCTCAAGAGAATCTGTGTGATGAGTGCATTTTTACCTTTTGCAAACAAAAAAATGTTTAAAAGAGACATTGGCTTCTGTAACAGAAACTCTGGGTTTTCTGGATGAACAGTTTGAACAGTGTTTCAGTGCCTGAAGGTTTACTGTTACACTGGAATTTACTGTTAGAAGTAGCCTTTCTGGTATCAGAAGGTAATTACTGTTGTGCTTTATGCCAGAGCAGCTGAAGCTTGTAACACACTTTCTTATAGGGTGGAGTACACAGGTTTGGCAGCAGACTGACACAGCAGCCATATGACACCTCTTCATACAACAAGCAGACAAACCCTACTGTACACATTACTTGTAAAATAAAATGACTTTGTAAAAAAGCCTGTATAGCTTGAGCATACTCGCAATATAAAAATACAAAACCTTGTGTCATAAGTTTTCCCAAAGAGATTTGTTTGCAAAGTTGTTTCTCCTCTAGTGTTGGAGCACACCTTTATCATTTGAAGTCTACCTGTTGTAGGCTTCACAAGAATGAATGAATGTGAATGAAACAAGAATTAAAACAACTGCTAACCCATGTTTTTCGAGGTTGATAGTCCTTTTGGTTGCAATTTAAAAAAAAATTATAATGACCCATGTAAAACACTGATACTTTAACGGGATGCAATATAAATACCAAAGAATGTGTTGAACTGTCCCGCATCGTGTTAAATGCTGATTCTGAGGCTGCTGCCACTTCTCACCTGCTGACATAAGTGTTCCTGGGGTCACTCCCTAGTCTGGTTCCGTCAGGGTGAGCTGAGGCTGGTTTAGCTGCCTGAAAGTGACAGTGACTGGTGGCACCGATTCTCATGCAAAGGAGTGTAGGTTTTCTCAGCAGTTAAAATTTCTCGCAGTCACATCTATTGTTATAACATCTGTTTTATAAAAATGCCACAGCCCCAGGAGAGCCCTGTTCCTGGGTGTGCTGAGCAGGCTTGGGCTGCACATTAACTTCTATTTTAGGCACTGGGATAGCAGAATGACAGGAACAGCAGAAATGTCTAAATAGCAGGTTTTTGCTTGCTTCTCTCAACCGTAGAGGATGATTTCTGATTCTGTTAATTGGACGGTGAACTGTTAGAAAAAATGTGTTGCCATGGATCATGTTGGCATGTTTGTGAGCAGTAAATATAAACAGCATCTTGGGGGCACCAAGTGTAAAGCTCAATGTTTTATGCTGATCATTATACAGATACTGTTTAATATACAGCAGTACTCTGAATTCCCATGATTTTGGTGTGATCTCCAAGGAAGATACAACACTGAAAACAATAAAATTAGACTTGGTCTTAAACCATAAAAGATGATTGGGGGGAAATCAACTACTGCTTTCTCCTCCTGTTTTCCCCTATCCAACAGAAGAGTCAGCTGTTGTCAGACATGTACTGTAATGCTAGGACACATAGGTAAACTGAGGACACAGGTGTCTGATCCTGTATTTTCTTGCTTTTGCTGGCTTAACTCAAAGCTGTGCTACTTGATGCAAGTGTGCAGTATTTAATTTCTTTTGTGCTTTTAATAGCATAAAGCAAAGCTAGAAAGGTCTTGGCCTTATTACTCCTAGTCAGCTCAATTTCAAACTGTGGCCACTGCTTATACATACTTCAAGGTATGGAAGTGTGCCAAACCCCACTTATACATTCTCAGGAAAATGCTGCAAAGATCTTGCACATAATGTGTGGTAAATCTGGGCTGCAGAGATACTCTTAAATAGGTTTGACATATCTAGAATAACTATTTTCAGTTCATAGCATAAAACTGTTTAGATCAGAGGTCACTGCTCTTTAGTTAAGGTTGTATCTGAGGCTGCTGTTCTGACCTGCCCAACTTGGAGGCTGCAGCTGGGGTGGAGCAGGGCACAGCTGGCTCTGATGCTCCTTTTGCTTCCTGGTTTTAGGACTGGCACAAGCAAAGCTGTTCCCAGGGCTACCTTGATTTATAGCAACTTCCCCTACCTATTCCTGGCTGCCCAGCTGATCCACAATAGCAAAATTATGTACTCCCTGTCCTCTTTCTTCATTCCTCCTCGTTTTCATTCCAAATTTAATCAACATTCTTCATGGGAAAATTTTTGTTTTTCAACCTAGTATTAAGTAAGTTTTGTAACACCTGTGCCAGTTTAGTTTATAGTTTACAACCCATTTTACAACAAATCCAGTTTGGTGTAAATTTTGTAGGGAATAAAAGCAAACACTGCAATCAGTGTATCCACTCAGAGCTCAATTCACGTGGTTTAAAAAGAGGTGAGTTAAAATAGTACATCTTCCCTCTGCAAGTGTGAGAATTTAAGCTTTTTATAGTCTGTTCTGTCAGTTGGTTTTACTCTCTTTGTTAAAGATTAGACATCTGAAAACAAGTGGTTTAAAAAAAAAAAAAAAAGAGACATACAAAAACCATACAGAACATTGTAGATCTGTAGCTGCTGGAAAATGAGAATTCTTACAATGGGAGAGGTTCCCTGCTCTCTCTTCCTCTAGCTAGTGGCTGCCTGACCTGCTAAGTCTGTTGAAAAGATTTTCCCGCGTAGGGATTGCTATCTTGATTACTATTTATTCTCAGGCCTTATATGCTAATACATACAATGTGATTTCCTGAGCAGTGCTACAAAAGGTACCAGTTGATGATTTTGCTGTTTGTAGCTTCTCCTAGCCTTGCAAGTATTTTGGTAATTTAGGAGTAGTTAATTTTAAATTTACTTTAAAATTACACTCCAAAGTGTGTGTACTGAGCACAATGGGAGCAAGACGTGTAGGGGTATTGTTTTAGTACAGGATTCTTCTGCTTCCTAAGGACTGCATTTGTCCCTTTCATTGCTGCCACATCTTGGGCTAATTCTACCCTGCAGAGTGTTGCCAACCCAACCCCATGATCGGGAGGCTGACACAAAGAAAAATGCCTGCAAAACCCTGGCAGATGAATACTATTACTGGTTTAGTTATGGACCCATGAATCCAGATGTTTGTAACTGTCTCGCTGTGGTTATTACCCCATCAGTGGGGAAGCATTACAGTATGTGTTTAAAGCAATATTGTGAAGGTATTTTTCAGACCAGCAATTTAAGCTCTTTCAATTGAGCTGTCTGAAACAATGAGAAGCAATGAGCAATTGTGCTGGTGGTGCAGGCACTTCCACGTGCGGAGATAGCGCTGGATTTGGGCTCCCGCAGTCCCGTGTTCGGGAGGAAGGTGCCGCAGCTAAGCCGGTAGAAACCTTTCTTCTATTAACATAAATCTCTCTGCAGTAAGGTTATAGGCAAATGTTTACTCTGCAAACAGTTGTGCCTGTGGAAGATGTTACTGCAGACCTGTGGTTTGCTTCAGTTCTGCCGCGGAGGTGACAACTTCAGTCGGCAAAGTGAAGATGATTGGTGTGATTGCTCCCGAGTGCTCCCCGGATGGGGTCTGGAGGGGGGGAGGTGGGAAATCAGCCCTTTGCTTAAACGCCTTAAATAGGTGATTCAAACTAACTCTGCTGGATTTTTCCTCCCTCCCTTCAGTGTCGGCATTGTTCACACAAAGCGTTTTGTCAGACACACCAGGATATGAATAAGTCAATCCATTCCTTTGTCTCTCAAATATAGCAAGTTACCATCTCTCCTTTGTCAAAGCCAGGCGTTAGTTCTGTTGCTTTTTTGAAATCAGTAGGAAGAAGAATACCCTGGATGCAGTCAAGTAACAGGCCCCTAACACAAACATGTGCCCAAGTCTTCATATGTACTTTATTTTTTTTTTCAGTCAAGCTGTTGACTTTTCAGATCAATGGCCATCCCACAGCTTTGTGCTTATTCTGTTAATTTCTTATCATGAAAATGTCTTCATATTGATAAATATTGTCTCACTGAGAAAAAAAATTTTTAAGTCAGTTTTGCTTGTTTTCACCTCTGTAGTTGAAATCCCAGATGTGAACACCGAGTAGTTCCCTTCTGAAGGAAAACTTGATTAAAACTTGATTAAGATATATAAGAGATACTATGAGCGTGTGCAAAAATGCCTGTGTTCAAGATGGATGAACAAAATTTGAAAAACATCACTTGAACTCTACTTGATAGCGTATTTTCTGATAGTTAGATTGCACTTTCTATTGTTCCTCCCTGCCCAGCACTTTCTCACTTCTGAGTACAATAAATGTGTGCTACAAGAAAACTGAAGTTTGCAGAATGGTTCTGAGAACACAAACCCACAGAATTATTTCTAACACTTCCTTCCCTATAGAGAAGCTTGTAGTTGCAGTTACAAATATACAATGAAGAGGGCTTAACTCCTTTAAGAACATGTTTGAATTAGTTCTCAATATTGAAATATTACTTTTTAGTATTTTCCAGCTCTGAACATACTTCTGCAGCAATTCCTTCTGAAGCAATTCCTTCATTATTAGTTGCTGAACTTCAAGCTGTGACTAGAATTGATTTAAAGATAAGTTTATTTAGTGATAGCTGTGATTTATAGAACTACTTCTACTGAGCTTTCTTCCATTATTTTTAGTTTTTTCCATTCTCTTTCTACCCCCCTTCTTTCTTTCCAAAAGAGTATATAGTCAAGACCAGAGTAGAAAGGAGTGGTAAAATTTAGCACTGCAACCAGATGCCTGTTATTTTTGTGGGTTTTTTCCAATTGTAATAACAGCCTGATTCTGCCATCCTTGTGGTTGTGGAGTGGCTTATAACCTTATTTGCCAGTAGCCAGTGAAGATGCTTGAAGGGTGGGATGAAGCAAATTTTAAAAGGCATTTCAGTAAAAATTTAACACTTAAGTGTTAAGTAGAACTAGAGTACATGTTATTTAACATGTTTTTATAATAAAAATGCAACAGTGGGAGATTGTGTAACTCCTGCATGTATTGAAGTGTGAGAATATTTAAATTACTTTCTTTTCAGCTGAGAGTATATGACAGAGCCAGTAACTCCAAATGCCTCAAGTTTATTTTTTCCCTTTGCTAGTATCAACCTCTTGCAAGATACATGCCAAGTTTTTTTTTCCAACCCTCAAACAGTGATTTTCTCATGCAAGTAATCTCAGTGGCATAATTAAGACGGGGTTATGCAACATAAATCAACAAATCTACTCACTGGAGTAACTTCATGGCTACAAACTTTCAGGTTAGGTACTTATGTAAGCAGTGTCCATACATGCTGTCATACATGCTCTTAAATATGTGTGTTATCAGAAGGTAGTATAAATCTTCCAGCAGCTTTCTTTAACATTTTTGTCATAATGAAAAAAAGGAAAAAAAAAAAATTATGGCTCTCGATCTACTCTAGAGTTGTAGAAATAGTGGCAACAGTATAGTAGAAATAGTTCTAACACTTTTCACTCAGCTACTGGTGTTAGAGAACTGACCCTCATTATGTCTAAGTTTTATCTGGAAACAGTAGAAAAGCCCAAGTCTGACCATTTTTAAATACAATTCCTTAGGCATTGTTGTGCACAAATTTGTAAAGTGAAGTAATGTGCTCTTAGACTTAAGGACAAAGCTACTTTTCAAATATCCATTTGTATAACTCTACAGAAGCCCTTCAGGTTTTGTGATAAAACTGATTAAAGTATGCCATATATATATATATATATATATACACACATATATATATATATATATATATATATATATATAAATATATGCACACCACTTCCAGCCTGTCATATTTTGTGTGTGATGAACCATTGTATGGCAAGGTCCTTGCACACTGAATATTTCCCCATCAGACTGATTTGTCTATGTGTACCGGTTACTCTTTGATTTAATCTTTGCTTTTACAGACTTGGGACAGCTAATTTTAATTCAAATTGACAAAGTGCAAATATAAAAGACTCAGCTAAACTACTTTAAGCACTTTATTTAAAATGAGTTGACTACTTCATGTAAAATTGATGTGTGGAGATCTCCTGGATCTGGATGCACAACGCTTTGAAACAGATAATAAGGACATGAGGAAACATACCTTGGGCTTGGGTTTTGTGTTCAGGGCTAAGGAGGCAGGGCAAGGATATCCAGCTGCCATCTAGGACAGGAGCAATAATACAGTTAATCTAGCCAGGAACTATGCTGTGACTTCAAATTGATGTCTTACTTTCAGCTGGTAACTATCATCGATAAACAAGTCCTAGCCCTCTTCCATTAATTTGGATTAATTTTCCCTGTGTAGAGTGCACTATATTCTTAGCTAGTTCAGAACTGTGGCTGAAGCAGTTGTTAATTTTATAGCACTTACTTTAAAACAGACTGGCCAGATCTTTTAGGAAATCAGATACAGATTCTCTTGACAATGTTGAAACTCCTGTTGTGAGCATCACTTTTAGAAAAAGTGAGGGGAGAGATTGCCTTGATGAAACACTACAGTGGCCTTTAGTTACCAGCAAGTCACTTCCAGGTTGGAAGAATTTGTAGACAGGGTGTGTAGAAGCCATTAATAATTAGAGTTTTGATTATTGACATGAATACTGGACTAGAGCATATAAATATTGCATTTGTGGGTACCAGCAGGAAGGAGGAGGTTGTAGACACATTGGAGGACAGAACTAGAATGGGAACTGATGTGGGCAATACAGGAAGTAACTTAAAAGTAGCATGTGATTTAATAATGAAAACTGCAAGGCACAGCACTTTAGTAGGTATAATGAGCTGCAAAAATCTGTGGGGGAAAAAAAGACTGGATATGAAGAAGTTCTTCAGAAAAGGTGTAGACACTCTAGAGGATGATATGCTTTCTAGGAGTTAACAATACTGGTCTATAGCAAGAGAAATAAATAGAAAGTCACAATAGGGGGATGTATTAAAAAAAAAACAAAACGGTGTGGGAGACATGAAATATTAAACCATTCCATTCAGTTGTGTACTTGTAAAGACCAGCTGGAATACCCTATCTAGTCTTAAGCACAGCACTGCAAAGTGACTAGCTGGGAATGGGCTAGCTGGAAAGAATTATCTTCGGATGTAAGAGAAAGTTGCTGCAAAACAAATAAACCAGTTCTTGCTGATTGTGTCTGGTGGTTGTGAAGAGCAACTGAAATTGCTATGGTGAAGACCTAGTTTAGACACGAGGAGTATCTAAAGACCTAGTTTAGACACGAGGAGTATCTAGCTATAAAGACAGCATGCATACAGAGATTGTATGTCTGCATCACCAAAGGTTTTTGAGAGCAGTTTAGACAAATGACTGGCAGGAGCAGTTTAGTAATTGATTTTACCTTTAACAGAAAATGAACTATGTGACCTGTTGAGTAGTTTGACTAAGGTATCTGTGATACCAGATTTAAATGACAATGTTAAAGCGATTTTTATTGTTAAGGGAAGGTATTTTCCCCTCATTAAAAACTATTTTAATCAGTTTTGTGGTATAATCATCCTGGAAATGTACAGGCTCTGTGATTTCAAGCAAGTGTAGTAACAGCAATTATTTAAATAGTCAGTGGAAGTGCATAGATGTTGTGCTGTTGTCAATTTAAAAAAGCAGAAGTCTAGTGATTTTTCTGCTAAGTTTTATTATTGTTTTGTTAGGGTTGGGGTTTTTTTGCCACTTTGGTTTTGTTTTCATTTGAGGTCCAGTGCTACTTTCCTTGAACTAACTTGTCACTTTCTGCTAACTAGAAAAAAACTAGACAGATGTCAGTTCTCCAGAGGCATATCACCTCTGTGAGAAACTAATAGCATCAGTCCTGCAGTGGATGTTGATTTTTGATTCTTCACGTGCTTTGTGCTTGGATTTTCTGCTTTTATTCCACAGGCACATAAATATCTATAATACTGAGCCAGGGGCATTTTTTTCCCTGCATCACAGAGGCAGTTTACAGTAGGCATGCAAGCCCTAATGTGTCTGTGCAACACTCCAGATGAATCCAAGCACATCAGAAAGCACTTGTATAGCACGCTGCCTTTGACCATGGATCCTGTCTCAGCACCCTCTGGAGTCAGGGCACAGAAGATTGTAACAAAAATGTAAGCAGCCTGGCAGGTTTCCAGCTGATGAGTTAATGCTACTATAAACTTCAGTAGTTCCTCTCCGAGGCATGCAGAAGGGTGCAGGCGCTGGGAAAGGAGCCAACAAAGGCAAAGAGCAGACGGTAAAGCTAAAGGGCAGCCTCAAGGATTCACAACACGATCGCCTCGGAGGCGTATTCCTTCCTTGCCAGAAGCTTTCCTTGTAGCTCCAGCGGCAGGGTAGAAATCGGCAAGCAAATGAAGGTGTGCATTCAGGGAAACGCCAGCCTGACGTGCGGATGCTTGGTTAGCACAGCTTGAGCACAGGTAGCTGTGCCCAGCACCCAGGCCACCTCATGATGGGACTGGCTCGTACAGGGTGCTGCAGAAAGCCAGGGATTTTCAGTCAAGCCAGGTCAGTTCATTGAGCTGGAAGCTGCAGTGAGGTGTGAACTTAGGTCATGAAGGCACTCTGAAGCCTAGACATGGAAGTCACCTCATTATTGAGCACAGAGTAAGTCAGTAGAGCATCGGCAGGTCAGATTCCATGGGACAAATTGAGAACTGAGAGAAACATTGGTGTTTTTCTTTCTGTAAGGAAAGGTTAGCAGCAGAAAGCTGGATTTGTTTGCAGTTTAAGTAGAGCATTTAGACTGTGAATGCTTTGAGCAGAGTGAGTTTGGGGAAATAAAAAACAAGCATTACAATAGATCAGTAGCTGTGCAATACGATACGTGCAGCTGATGGTGATTCTTGCTGTGAAGCAGCAGCTATTGTTGCAGACAATGGACAGCCAGATTCCTCCCTGCTCACAGGCACCTTTTCTAACAAAAGACTTGTCTACTGTGCATTCAATGCCTGGGGTATGCTGGTACTTTAACTAGCTTTTTTCCTTCCCCTTGGTGCCTCAAAATCAGAGACCTCATCCAGGCTGCAGGATCCATGGGACAAGTGAAGTGGTGCAGATGGTTAGCACCGTGACATTCAGCTCTGCATCACCATTGTACACAGATGTTCATCCTCACTTCTTCATAGATGCCTAGGGTGTATCTGCATCTACTGTGTTAATACTGGCAGCAAAACCTGTAGTGCAACATTACAGCTGCAATGGGACACCACAGATCAGTGAAACCTCCATCTAGAGACACCTTAAAGGACATTGAACCAAACCCATTATGTCCAAGTCCAGTTTTGTGTTTAGAGTTTTGAACTTCAACATCTTGGGGACAAAACAAAACAAAAAACAACATCAACAAAACCCCCACATTTGGCTTAATTTCTAGCTTAAAAAGCAAAAGCAAAGAGAAGTCTTAAGAGATGAGAATCCACTTTTAATGAGCACACAGCACAGCACAACATACTACATATCAAGTATGCTCCAAGTGATTAAACAAACTTCTTATGCCAAACGTAGAAAACTGTACAGCCTCAGGTTCTACAAGTAGGACTAAATGGCTAACAAATCAGAGAGGGTGATCTTCACCTAGTAAACTGTTGGCTACAAAAATGTTTGCTTCTCTGGAGTAGATAATTTGTACAATACCCATATGATTTTATGCAGTTAGTACCTAGCTCTACGTTCCTTTTCCTCCACAGGAAAATGTGGGAATTTCTGGGATAGTGTGAAGAGTTGCAAATTTTTTAATTATTTTTGTTTTAAGTAGAAGGAATATCACCAAGCCAGGGCAGTAGAAGAGCAAAGTTGCTTGGTAATATGCAGTACTAGAACTTAAATAGCTCAGTGTGTCGAGAAATCAGTTACTTTCTAGGTTACTTGAGAACACAGAGCATTTTTCTTTCACGTGTTGGCTGGCTATTTATTTTTTGTGGTAATACTTCAGACTAGCATTATTTAAAATCTTTGTTTTTTGTTAGGCCTGCTTGAGTTTTTTGACTTTAAATAGAAGGAACAAAATAATTTCTAATCGTTGAGAAGGCAAACTAACAGTAGCAGTTGTCAATTATAAAACAACTGTTGCAGACATACATGCCTGAGTGTGGTGGTTCTAGATATAAAGGGCATTCTGGGCCAAATTCCTGTACAATGACAAGTGTGCTGGTTGAGAAATTAGTGAAGGTGGGGTCAGGGATGGAGGAAACAGAGAAATGTGAGCTGTACTAATCAGATAAACGTTTTGTTATCACTATTTTCTAAGAATATGCCTTTGTTAGACTTTGATAGCTGATCTGGGGAGAAGGAATGGGAACTGTTGCTTCCTGTGAATTGCACTTGTTTGTCTTTTTCTGTGGTGTTTGTTTTGGGGGTTTTTTGTTGTTTGTTTGGTTGTTTTTTTTAATGCTTGACATAGAATATCTAAATAAAGCTAGAAGTAATTATTTATAAGTAAACTCAATTGGGTGTGGCATTGTTCAGTGGTGATACTTTTCTCTCTAGTGCTTTAATGGAGGTAAAAAAAGAGAAGCTGGTTCTGCAAGTTGCTGGTTCTGCAAGTTGATGCCAAGGGATAGAAGCATCTGAGAGACATTTTCAGCTTTTTCTGTGGAACCATGAATTTATAGCACTGAAGCTGTGGTTGCCAAATATGTAAAGCTGTTTTCAGTAGTAGGTTCTTTTTGGTTTTTTTCCTTTTAAGCATTGAAAAGGGTTGCTACTTCAGGGCTTTTTGTTAGGTAGTTGTTGGCTGGAGAGATGGAAAAGGTTTTTTCTGCTGTAGCTACCCTTCACCTTTAACATTCTGTCCCTTCAGACACAACAGTGTGATTCAGAGATCACATTACTTGTTAATACAGTTAATTACATACATGTTAATACCATGTGTTTCCAGATTCTCCTGAAAGTTTCTTTCCATCCTTTTCCTAGGGCGTGTTGGTGGTCATGAGGAAATGTCTCATTTGCCTTGTGGGGGTTTTCTATCTCAGTGCTTGGTTTCAAAGCAGCCCTGAAGGGTGTGCTGGTGCTCTGCCCTGCACCAGCCATATCCCTGCCTCTGTGGCCAGGTCCTGCACTCCAGTCTAATTTAAATGCTGGAGAAGCTGATGCAAAATCTAAAAAAATATTGTTAAATCTGCATGGTGGCACCTCTTGCTTTGCAGGGAATGAGGTTATTTTTGTACCTTGTGTGCTTGTATCTAGATTGGTGCTTGATGAGGAAAGTTAAAGCACATGAAAGATTGAGTTAGATAGGAGTGATAGTAGAATGGGTCAAGCATGTTTTCTGGCAGCTTCTGTTAGGTGTTCACTAGTGGAACAGTTAACATGCTGACATTTTAATTCTCACACTGAGATTTCATTAGAAAACTTCAAATTCCCTGGGTCATTATCTCATTTAAGCTTGATAGGGAGTTCTGTAGTCTGAGGCAGACAGAGCTTTGCTGGCCTAGAAATCATAAGCCAAAATTAACTTGTCCTCACAAATACCTAGGCTGTATGTAACATTGGAATAATAAATCTTTGAACTTGGAAATCAGCTTTTTTTATTTCTTGGCTGCCCAGTTTTTGTGGCTGTGTGGGCACATGGCACTGTTGAGCTCCCTGGTACAGTGCTGCCAAGTGACCTCGCTGGAGTCCAGCAGGGATTTAGGGCTGTGTGCTGGGAAGTCCTTCACCTCCAATGGGTGCCTGTACCTTCTGAAGGCTGCTTAAGTACAGGACCCTGCAATTCAGTGAATGAATGTGACTCCTCATCCTGCTGGATGCATTGCCTCTGTGTTGTTAGCTGAGGCAGTGCTTGACACTTGTGCTGTAAGTGACTAATGCATGCTTTTCATTTAGGCAGGACTGTAAGAGAGATTCTGGTAACTCCTTTGTTTTGTGACAAATGCACTACCAAGTAAATTTAAATTTCAGCAGCAGTAGTGACAGTTACATACAAATTTGGCGTGCCTAATTTTTCTTAACTCCTGTATTTAGATTCTGACCTTCAAAGAGTAAATGTGAACAAAATCTCTTATGTGGCTTGCAAGATTCAGCTGTGCTTGCACTCTCTTTTTGTTTTTCAGCATAGGGAGACAGGAGTGACAGTGAGTGTACCTCTTCCTACCCCTGATATGCTGGATACCTTCCCTCTGAAATCCTCCATCCAGGCTGAGCAGCTTTATAATAAAAATGACACTTGCCCACTAATGTGATAGCAGCTGGTTTTCAGGAGATGGGGACATTAGAGTGCTGTTTGGAAAATACTTCTGTGCCATTAGAGATACCACTTTGGTTTTCTGCTTCTTGAAAGTGCTTGAAGAAGAACAAGTAGTTATGAAAGATCATATTGCCCCAAGTGCTAGTCCAATTTCATTTATGCCCAGAAGCATTCCAGGTTTGTTAACTTTTTAAATAGCTCTTGACTTTTGAAGCCTAAAAGGGAAAAAGAAAGGCATCAGCAGTGAGCAGTCCGTTAAAAGTTATTTCTGAAAGGAATTCCATGTGTCTTTTCATGTGTCTTTTTCTGAAGTTGGTCACTGATCACAAAACTGAGGGGTTAGTTCTGGTTAATTTTGCAGTAGATGTCATCAGTGATGAATGCTTGAGGAGCAGCATCTACAAGATGCTGTGCTGCAACTGCTTCTGCTTTCCATATGCAACTTGTCTCTTCCATACAAAGGCAGCTGGTGGAGTGCAGAGCACCATGACTCATCCTGGCACTGCTGGAGTGTTTAACTACAGACTCTTAAGACAGGTGCAAGCCAGACCCTGGATTTTATCCTGTCTGTATGCAGAACAGGGTAGAGAAGCACACCTTTGGTCTCCTCTACCCTAGGGGAGGTGTATATACTGTAGTGTATTGGGTGCTCTTTGAAGAGGAACCCGCTGCATGTGCATCCAAGCTTCTGGAACCTCTGTTAGGAATGAACATGTTTCTGGGGTGCCCCTTCTCTGCTCCATAGTCAGGAGCTCAGTGCCAGCCAAGGGCTCCTCATTCTCCAGGGGAGGAACCCTGTTGGCCCAGTGTGCTGATGGGTTTGATGTGCTCTGCTTGTGGTGTGACTCAAAGTGAGTGCACTTATCAGTATTATTCCTCTCCACCTGTTGATAAGTAGTATCTCTGATCTTTTTCTAGCCTCTGAAGTTTTAGTGTTGGAGTCTGAATCACCACTGGAATAGGAATTTGGGAAAAAAAAAATCTTCCTAAGTGAAGTTTGAAAGACAGAAGCTTTACTTTAACACTTTTCTGTTCTCATTTTTGCTGTCTACAATAAGTTGTTCCTGGTATTAGTAATTCTTCTGGCAGGTGGAGTTAATTTATTTGTGTATTGGTCTTCGTGCTGCTGGATGAATTATAGATTTAATTATGGCTCAGGTGCTCAGAGCTTTGCTGTTCTTCTAAAGGTGAAATATAAAGAAAAAGTAAGCCTGAATATTTTTTTTTTGGCTTGCTGAATACATGTAAACATCAGGAAACCTTGCTAGGATATAAATAAAGAGATATTGCAGAGAATGTTATTATCTTCTCCAGGGTATTCTACTTTGTGGGGAGGATTAGTGCTCTGTATTATAATGGCAACCACCTTTTTACAGCTACTACTCTATGCTGCAGAAGAGTGAAAAAATATGCCTATAATTCCTTGTATTTTGAGAAAAAGTATCTTTTGCAATTACAGCTGATTACTAGTGGTCAAAGGTTGAATGGAGTTAACATAGTCATAACAAGAAACACTCCCTGATTCCCTGGTAGGTGTAAATAAACTACCTACTACTTGTAGTATTTCTCTTCATCTGTGTTACTATGTCTTTCCTTTTCTGCCTGGCACAGTTTTATTCACGGTGCTCAAATGTTCTTATGCTGCAAAGGTGCTTATTTATGTTTGTTTGTTTCTTGTCCTGAAGTAGTTCTCCATCATACTTTGCCTTAATGCGTGTAAACATTTACTTTTTGGGTGACATTTAATTCTGTGAGAGCTCTTTTCATAACTGACTGTTCACAAGCTAGAATAAACATCTATGGAAAATTCATTTTTTACTGAGATTGTGTAAGGTATTTGGGCAAGGGACAAGTGTATGAGCTATGTTCATTAATTGGGGCTTCATTCCTGTTTTGTGTCTACCTTTTTAATTACTGCCTTTCTGCTTTGTGACCATGAGTCAGAAAAAGCACAGCCTACCTTTCTCACCCTTTTCAGGAAAACTTGTGTGTGTGTGTGTGTGTGTGTGTGTGTGTGCAAATGGTTTTCTGAAAGGCGTGTGAATTGGCCCTCTTTCAGCTGCCACTAAGCATCACTTGGCAGACCCCATGCAGTAATAAGCCGGTGTCTGCAATACATACCATACTGCTTTAATAGATTTCACTATTATGCCACTTATACATGCAATAGTTGGAAATTTCTAGGTGAAGAGCAAATAATTTATTCCTGCAGTTGCACCCTTATGCTCTTTAAATTTGGGGATCAAAAAAAAATCATATCATTACTTAATTTTTCTTTTGGGGGCTGTTCAACAGCTACCCATAGGGGCCTGCTGTTCCTCAGACAGAAATAACATACTTGATGTATCTCTTGAGGAAGCAGCCAAAAGTGCATGTTCTGACCTCATCTTTAAGCTTTTTCATTTCTTTTACTGACACTTAATGAAGTTACTATCACAGTCATTAACGATAATTTTGTAAAAGTAGATTATGTAATTATTGTGGTTTCTTGTTGTACTGGTTTTAGTGCAAAGTCAAGTACTGAAGCAGATTCTTTGTTTAGTCCCAGTATGGCAATGCCAGCTTGCTCTGGCTGTTAAGTATGAAGTGTGTGTTGGGTGTTTGAGGTTGAGATGGTAAGGAGTTTGTTTTGAGGAAATCTGCATTTGAGGAGATTTGAGGAAATCTTTGACACATTTATTTGAAATAAGAAATCAGGTTAAATTGAAGGAACCACTTCTTAATTTCCCCCTTTCTCTTTGATGCTTGGTGCAAGGGATCATTTCCAAGTGTTTTGTCTTTATCACTGGACTTGGGTCTGGTTCATTGGGATTGGCACGGGGAAGAGCTGTGCAATTGTCTCCTTGCTACCACTGGTACTAGTGGAATTAAAGTAGAGTCTTATAATGTTTTTGAGCCCTCCTGATACACTGCTACTTTTGGTTAGTGAAAGTACATGCACACTTTCTTAACTTGAATACAGCTTTAATGTGGTTAAGTTTAGAGTAAGGTTAGGAAGTGAGGTCTTCATAGGGATTTTCCTATTACAGAGCCTAAATTTAGCTGCTGCTTCTTATATAAGTGTAATTTTAGTTCATGAAATACCTATGCCTTGTGAGAGGTTTGTGAATGAATGGACTGGGTCTGACAATATGTAGACTTTCGAATCCTTTACTCTAGAATGATATGCAGTTGTTGTCAACATGTTTATTAGATGGAGTGCGTTATAGCAAGCTTTATATAAAATCATGTCTTCATCCAGTATGTTTGTTCATCTGTTGTGGCCTTGTGTTATTTAATAAAACGTGCAATGAAACACTAGAGGAGCTCCTGGACTCTATGTTCCAAACAGCTATTGGTGTCAATATTAAGGTTCTTCATGTCTTAAACAAGACAGTCTTTTTTCTTTACAGACAAAGTGTGATTCTGAAGTTATTTGCCCTTCATGTGTTATTCTATATATTTATTTTAAAACTGAATCATACAGATTGAGGCTTTTCCTAGTGGTAGAAGTTAAATCAAGTGCACTGTAATTTATGGAGGTAAGACTGGTAACTGTGCAAAGTCCTCATATGTATAAAATACAAAGATATTAAAAAAAAATATTTTTTTAAATATATAAAATATACAGAGAAACAATTCAAGACAGTACCATATACTTCTTATGTTTCTGTTTTTTCTAATATTGCCAGGCTTTGTGGGCTTCACACATGTATTTTTGTCTGGTTACAACACACACTGTTTGTATACAAACTGCTTTCAGTGGTGCAGTGAATTAGACAAAGTTGGCTTTGCACCACTGAATTGTTACCAATCCAGTGTCATTATTACTCCTAACTCTTGGTTCACTGTAAGCAGACTATAGATGCTCCCTGTTTAGTGCTCAGCAGCTCTGTCTTTGAAAATTGTGTGCTTTTCTAATGTGTCATGACTCAATTATCACATTTGGTTTTGGCTGCCAAAATAGCCATATATATTGTCTGGCAAGTGTCAGGCTGGGCCTTTATCTCTTCTTGGCCGTTTGCCATCTCTTTAATTGAAGCCCTGTGTTTGCTGTGTGTCACATCTTATGGTGGTCTATTATACCCAGCTAAAAAAATATTTTGAAAATGTTTCAAATGTAAACTAATTCTGTGAGACTTTGTCCTGTTATTTGCATGATCTGCTGAGGATTTAATGTAGGACATTTTTTTCCCTTACTGGTGTGAGCATTTGTACCTCTGATTATCTCATGAATTTCCAGGGCAAAGTGAAGATAAGACAGGGATGGAAAAATGCAGTCTTGGCCCCTTGAGAGATGTAATTAAGACTGTACACTTTCTACGTAATTTTTCATTTTTAGTTTCTGAGGCATTTCTAAAGCCAAATATTATCTTTGTTCTACCCTTTAGAAAAGAACAGACATACAGAAACTGATCTGAGGTTGCAAGGGGAGCAGCAGAGCCTATGGGCCGTATTTCTGCTCAAATAGCTACTGTGGGTGAGGATGATGTTGGATTTTGAGTGAATGGTGTCTTGCAGAAGCAGAGTTTTATGCAGGTGCTGCACACAGACGTTTGGTTTGGCTTGGCAGCTGCCTCCTTTCCACCAGGAAAGGCTTAAAGCTCAAGTTACTGATGGCAGCAGAACTGAACTACTGAATTGTGTCCTGTATTGTGTCCTGGGGGATGGAGCCAGGCTTCCAGAACCAGAGGGCAAAGCTCTCCACAGCACTTAAATGAGCAAGGAATCCTTGGACTATGTATGAAACCATATTTCCCTGCTCCTATTTGTACAACTATTACTCTCATGTTCACTCTCTGAAAAGTATTGGAGAGTTTCAGCTCCCGGATAAGATTTCTGTCAGGTGCAAACTGCTTTAACCTTGACAGCAATGAATGTACATCAGCTAATATTCCTGGCTATGTAGATTGTTTGGCAAAAACTTTGCTTTTCCACTTCTTCAAGAAGAAATCAGGATCTGTTCTATTGCTTGTTCAATAAGAAGAATAACTGTTTAACAAGAAAGACATCATAAAAGTCTTGGGAAACAGCTCTGCAATTTTAGCTCACAAGAGCTCAAAGCTCAAGAGAGCTTAAGAAAAATCCCATTTTTGTATAAAACACCAGGTTTATAATTAAGTAGTAAGTGCTGGCTTTTTAAAAAGAAAAGAGAAAGCCTGTAGGCAGGATTAGATCTACAGAATTTTTTATTCTTAATTGTTGGGGAAAAGATCTCATCCAGCTAAAGTCAGCTAGCATGTTAGAAGAGATTTGGTATTAAAATGGTTATTTTTTGTAAACACAAGTAAAATTGTTAGAGTGCTCTTAAACTAGACTATAGTCAGGTGTGTGCACACATTTTTTTTCTGGTTAATCTGCTAGAAAAGTTTTGATGAATCATTCCCTCATGCACCCTTTCCAGAAGCTGATCTCTTTAAGTAAAGCTACAAAGTGCTTATTAAAAGATATTTAGGAGGGAGCTGTAAATATATGGGGCATCTGGAATGTGAATGGTTGTGGCAGTTCTGCTGTGCTGTCGCTGTCTGGAAATGCATTGAAACACTTGCTAGAGTCACTTTGTTGTAGCAGGATCTACATAATTCCAGGAGTTTACAATGTCATGAGTCTGTGTAGTGTTAAAAAAGGCCACTTTGCCATGCTTGAACTTCTGCTTGACTAAGCTCTTCCCTGTTCCATTAAGCTTTAGTGTAAGTGCTGTATTTGGTATATTTTTCATGAGAGTGTCTTATATATGTCAAATCATACTACTTTCTGGTGAGTCTGAAGACATAATTGACTTAAGTTTTTTAGTATATGGACAGAGTGGGTACTGGGAGGTAGCCTGACAAAAATCTTTACTGTGTACTGCCCATCTGGTTTGATAAGGCAGGTGTGCGTGTGTGCCGGTGACAGGGAAAATTAGTGGTGGCCTTGGGGAAATAAAGTATTTCTTTCCCATTCGAGATCTTCAGGTAGCAACAGGAGTTAGATGAAAGGAAGGTAAATTCCAGCAAGACTGACATAAAGCCCACTGCTGCTAAAGCAGTAATTCTGCTGTCATGAGCCCACGGTGTTTGGTGCAAGTGTGAAGCAGCTGCAGTACTGGTGCTTCTGGGTTTTCCATAGGCTCTGCTTCCTCATGCAGGTCCTATTCCATGTGCTATCCTTATTCTCAGCTTTTCACTTTTTCCATCTTGTTCATCCCTCTCCCATCTTTACCGCTGTAAAGTGAAGATGGCTGGGGCTGAACAGCAGCTTTTTAGAGGAACAGTTGTTGTGTGTATGTAGTTAATTTATTTGGGAATTCAAAAAAGTCAAAAAATGAGACATCCTCTCCAGGAAACATGCAGTGTGGTCAGGGTTAAAGCAGGCCATGAAAAGGGACACTTCCCTTTCTTGTCAAATTGGCTTTGGTTTCTTAGATCCATCACGCTGGAATGCAGCCCTGAAATGCCAATTTTCTTGTAAGGAGGAAGCAGAGCCAATTGATTTAAACTTCTAGTTGTGTCTGCTGGCAATTTCCACAAGAAGCTAATTACAGCTAGCAGCTATTGCCAGCAGATGACTGAGTGAATGGCTCCACCTCTTAAAAAATGACATTTTAAACCTGCATGGGGTTTCTTTTCCCTTGGGATTGTAAAGCTGGGGTATAATTTTTTTCAAGCAAGTACTTTACACACACCAACAGAAATCTTAAAAAAATAGGTAAATTAGTTTACTACACGAATAATATCTGTATTAAAAGTTATTCCTAAAGCTGGGAAGTAATTTATAGAGCTTTGCACTGTATCTCTGTATTATTTCAAGTCTACATGGGGTGCATGCTTAAATTCTGATGTGCTTAACCTAGCTGACTTTCTGTGTTGTCAGTTCTGTAAATTCATTCAGGGTAAATAGAATGGTTCAGATTTTGTTTTTTTCCTTAATTAACACTGTAGGCTTGAAAATGTCATAGATACTGAAAATTTTGCACAAATTTTTGCACAAAATCAGCTAATGAGAATTTTGCAAGACTGAACCTTTTTAATAAAGGTTTTAGCATTATTTTTTCCAACTAACATCACTAGGTGGCGTTGCCTGGTAGTCTAACAGTTGAGTGTTGGTTTGAAAATAGCAGGAATGAGTGTAAATAAATAGAGAAAGTTAAATATGTTTAGATTTTTCAGTGTGTATGACTCAGGGGTTTTTTCCCCTTTTGAATTATTCCTCTAATTTTTCAAGAGAGGGCGTCTCTTTAAGTGTTATTTCTGCACGTATACTTCTTAGGCAAGCAGTCTGCTGTACTTGCTGTTGTGGTTCTGCTATCTTCCTTGGCTTGCTTAAAAACTTCCTGAAGTCACTCACTGAGGGATTGAGGCTCTGCCAGACTCCATGCTGATGTTTTGTGCATGGTTCCCTCTATACACAATTAGCCTCTTTAATCGTGTGCTGATGTATTAGCAGGACAGCTTGGAGAATGCTGGGTCAGACACTCAACAAAAGTCATGCCTGTCTTACGCTATGGAAAGCTCCTGGGCTAGCAGTTTTTCTTCTCTTTTTATTTTTCATTGTACATACCATGCTTTTTTTTTTTTTTTTTTTTTTTTTTTTTTTTTTTTTTTTTTTCCTGGTTGTTTTTCCTCTTTTTTATTAATGGTCATGCTCCCAGCTGCAGCATTGGCATGACACCACTGTACCTGTATGTGGGGCATGACCATACCTGAACACTGTTCTCTGGCTTGCTTTTTCCCAGGCAAGTCAAGAGGAAACCTGCCCTTCTTGTCTGCAGTGTTTTTAGCTGAAAGCAGATAGACATTATGTAGGTGGGTTTATTCAGGGAGGAGAATGGTAAGGGGAAATTATGAAACCAAGCAGCTTTTGTCCAGTGATTTCAGTTTAACTCCATCATCTGCCTCTTCTAAAGTGTGTGAATTTGGCATAGCTTACTTCATTTTCTTGGTTCATCAGCACTTCTAATTTAAAAGACCTCCTGCTGGAATTTTTTGTTACTTTAAAATTCTTTATTAACCTATTGCAGATGTCTTTGTCATTCTACTAAAAACTAAACAATTATTGTTGGCAGGAATTGGTATAACTTGCTTGTTTGGTTTCCTTGTTTAAATAATGGTTCTTGTTAATGTCAATCTATTTGCCTGGGATTCTATGTTAGATATAGAGACTGTGCACACCTCTGGTTGCTCTAACACTTCTGTTTACTAAGCAGTGTTTTTAAAGTTTTTATAGTAGAGTTTTAGTTGTAGAATAACGTTGCTGGTTTACATTAACAGCTCAAACACCTATGAAACAGTATCAGATTTTGCAAAAGAATTAGAAATAAAAACAGCCAAATTAAATTAACAAACAGTAAGCAGGTACTAGAATGTATTTTGATGACAGTTGGTCACCAAATTTACTATTTACTTGAGAGGTTTGAAACTGAGTATTATATATTTTTAGAACAACTTCCTGAGCACCACTGCAGTCTATCTCTGTAGGCTAATATAATTTTTTGTGAAGCCTCACTTCAAAGATATGGCAAATAAAAATCTGGGAAGAGCAAAATCATTTGAGAACTGCAAGATGTTGGTTAACAGCCTTCTCTTGTATGCCAGGAGAGCAGTACAAGAATACCATGAGAGAAAGATCCTTCATCTTCTTTTACATGGCCATATGTTTTTAAATCAGATTGAATGGGAGTAGCTATGAGGTAATCAAATAACTTATGGGCTAATTTTTTTATCACTTTGTACAACTTAATTGATAATAAATGTACAAAATTTAATTCAAAAGAGCACTGCTGTGAGAGGTCTGCATTCACATAAACACCTCAGTCAGTAAACTGAAGCATGTGCCTGCCTCATGTTGAAGTTGGTGGGTTTAAAACATATTCAGAAACACTTTCTTGAGCTGGGTCTGAAGGAGGGGTGTCAGTGAAGCCAAGCACAAAAGGAAAAGGGGAAAGCAGCATGGTGACTGCAAGTTGGGAATAGCTATTGTGTTTAATACTTGGCAGGAGAAAGCTCTACCTGTAGCTGTGCAGTTCCCTGCTAATATTTTTAACAGACCTCAAAGTCTCATATCAAAAATGTCAGATCCACCAGCGGTTCCATGTGGGGTTTAGCCCAGTGTCAGGTCAATGCATTTGGAAAGCAGAGACTTTGGTGCCTGAGCAGGGTGCTAAAAGAGAAAGCAGGACAAGTGGGATCTACCAGCTGTCCCCTCGCCTTTGCCAGCCTTCTTGTGGTGGTCTCAGGAATATACCATTCAAAGGAATATTTCTGCCACACCTCCACCCCAGTATGCTGTCTGTGAGCATCAGGAGGCACAAATGTGGAGCCCGGAGTTGTCAGGAGCCACTGATTACATTCCTGTTAAGAAGGACTCTGTTTCATGAGCATAAAATTGAAGTACACATGCAGTGCCTTTTTTTTTTTTTTTTTTTTTTTTTTTTTTTTTTTTTTTTTTTTCCTAATTTTTACATGAGGGCTGAATGCTCATCTAATCCTGTTTATTTGGGGGTATTCAGCACATAATACTAAATGTGCTTGATTTTTTTTTTTGTTTGCAGGTCACCTTTTAATGGAGCTGTAAAAGTAAGTGTAAGTTGCACCTTCTTTTGTCATCAGTAAGTCCTGAAGGGTGTAATGCTCAGGGCAGGAGTGTCTCTGGGCTCACACGTGGGAGAAGGGTGGGCAACCCCTAGCACTACCCAGTAAATAAGAGGGTTGAAAGATAACATGGGTTCTTGTTCCTTTGCACTGCTGGTTTGTACAGACCTCCTCAACACTGCAAATACGTCTTTTTTTTTTTTTTTTTTTATGCTTATCAAGGGACCCTGTTGTACCCTACTGACACAAACTATTCAGAATAACTGTTTTTGCTCAGAGGAGTTTACCCACTATTGGTAATGGTTCTCCTGCTTGATTGAAAAAGAGGGCTAGGTGGCTTGTCTTGATGACCTCCAGGTCAGACATAATTAGGAAATAGAGCTCAGACTCTTACCCCTCGCAGGGAGGTAACACTTACCCTTTAACATTCTCTTAAAGGGAATCTTGGATTTGGTAGAGGCTGATTAAATATGTTTTCCACTTGATAGCAGTTCCTGTGTTCACTATCTACAGTGAAGAAAGTGTGATCTGGATACATTTTGTGTGTGCCAGAAACGCAGGTGGAAGCCAGATAAAGCAGTCATAAATGTCAAAACCCCTTTTCCTCTGCCTGATTTGCAGCAGTTAAATTCATTAGCAGCATATGTAAATGGACTATGCCCCAAAAGGAGGAGCAGTACCCCACAAAACTTACGGCTGTATTCTGCAGGGGTACGGGAATAAAAAGTCAGATCTGGAGTCAGCATGGCTTTCTGAGCTGTCCTCTTCTGTTGCAAGAGCAGTTTATAACTCCTAGCAGCAGCATCCTCATTGACTCCCCTCTGTGGCAGCTCCTGTTTGAACAGGCCATGTCTTCATATCCATGTTGATGGCAGGAGATGAGCCTTAGGATGCTTCACCCCAGATCAGTCTCTTTCAGGCACCAGGCAGGAATGAGTTCAATCCCTGCACCAGGCAGGGATTGTTTATTTTAAGTCACAGCTTTCTGGGAAAAAAAGTGAATCCTTTAGTATTCTAAGGAGAGTAAGAAGAATGTCAAATTGGAAGCAAGTGTCATTTTTAGTGGTTGTGAGAAGCAGGTTTGGGGATCTATGTTACAAGTGGTGGCCGTCATAGCAAAAGTTGTCATCCTCTGTGGAGAGCTGAGTGGCTCAGTGTAATGTCAGCATTGCGGGAGCACATCTAAAGCAGATCTGATGTCTTCCCTCAGTGCCAGGCATGTGAATTTCTCTTAATGGCTTTGAATCAATTGGCATAAAAAACAACAAAACATCTTCGGCTTGCCCTCAGCACCTGAAACACACCTTTATGAGATTGCAAGTGATTTCATCCAATTTCAGTCATTTCAGAGCCAAGCAGCTTAGATGGCAATTGTTGAGGCTGTATTTTGAACACAGAAGAAAATCATGTGAAGTGCTGGGAGCTCAGAGGGCCTCAGCACTTTTGTGGGCAGGGCTGTTGTGAAGGGCACCACGGCATCAGCAAACTCTTACCTGGAGATGTGTGGATATTTAAAAAGTGTAGACCAGGCTTGCAGGCAGGTGGGCAGCTGCAGAGGGTCTGTCTCAATTTGTTGTCTCCTCTGGAAGCTGCTGTCCATCTGAAGTGGGGTGTGTGGCTGCCAGCATTGGGAAAGGCAGAGTGTGGCTGGGGTGGCAGCGTGCATCCCACCCCTGCTTCTGGGAGGGTAGTGTGGTGAGCTGCCAGGCCTGATGATACACACTGCAGAGGCTACAAAAAAGCAGAGCTTCACAGGGGGATGAATACTCTAAGGAAAAATCAGCTGGCCTAACTTCATCTTGAAGGCTGCCTTCTCAGTACGGAAACATCTCTGGATCCTGTGAGGAGCTGTATTGAATACAACTGAGGCAAGGCTGTTGGTGCCCCTGAGAGAGTCGCCTTCCACATCTTCCACTTGTGTGGAGAAGACAACAGGAGCGGCCCGGGGTGGGAGGACTGGCAGAGCATTTCTCAGGGCAAGGTCTTCCCTTGCCTTGTATCTTCTAGTGCTCCAGAAAATGTGGATATTGGAGTAAAAAATGCTTGTTTGTTTTTTAGTTGTTTTGGGGGTTTTTTTGCATAAAAATGAAGCATTAGTAAAACCAGAAAGTTCTACTGGAGCTTGCTGAGTGGAAGCATTCATGATTTATGCCGGAACAGAGTGGTTGGTGTAGGGCATTTCTGTGTGTAGGGCTGTGTAATGAGGCTCTCCCAGTACTCAGAGGTACTGTGGCATAGTGGGGTTTTTTTGCAGGCACTGTGAATCAACTCAGGAGCAGGAGGCTGAAGCAGCAAGACAGCTGTTATCCTCTCCTTGGAGACTGGGAAGTATCAGCATTCCACCAGACCTACTTCTATTACATGTACTAAACACACTCAGTTCCTTTCTTCTGCCTGTTTCTTATCAAAAGGTTAGAGCACAGGCTGAAAGAAGGACTTTGAAGGGCAGCCCCCCCTGCCTGATTATGCATTAGGCACCTTATAATAAACAAATGAGCTGGAGGCTGACTTCTGAGTGGTCTGATTCCCAATGTGGTTGTACAAAGCCACGGAGTAGTGGTGTTCAGTTCCTGCTTTCTCTTGATGTTCACGGGTTCTCCTCTCCTGAGTGCCTTCTCTGCCTGGGAGCCAGCTCTGGTCAGGGAGACATGCTCTCACCCTGTTGGATGTGAGACAAGGAGTGGGAGGATTGCTGTTTCCAGGGAAAGTACATCTCTTTGGCACTGAGTGTTTACCTGGGAGAGCCAGGAACAAGGTTGGGTGCCTGCCAGTACATTCCAAAGCTGTAATTTGGCAAACAGGGGGCAGTAGAAGGGAGGACACCCAGCAAGAGTGTGGAAGAGCACACCTAAAAGACTGACTTGTCCAGCTGTGTCCCCTCAGAGCACCTTGGGCTGTCTGGCACTTCTTTTCACCTTCTGACCATGCTATGAGAGCAGCAGCCTGCTGCAGGAGGGAAGAGCAGATTTGCAGCCTTCTTCCCTGTTTTGTTCCTGGCAAGATGTGCACTTTCAGGAGTGAGCTTGGAGAAATGCTTAGCAGTAGACTTGACAACAATTTCAACTGCCAGTCAGGACACAACGAACACACTTTGAATGGTGAAAGATGACCCACTTCTCCAACAGTCTCATCTTTGCATGTCCTTTCTGGCAGCTTCCACTCTGGTGCTACTTTGCCTTGAAATGCATCTTGTGATCCTGCTCTTGGCCAGGCAGTGGTAAAAGCAGGCTGGTGCAGGGGGCTCTGCTCTGCTGTTAGCTGCAATGGATGGGTTCAGCCTGTTCCCTGACCCATTCTCCTGACATCTCTCTTTTCTGTATCACGTCAGGGTTTCTGGGATCTCTCTTACAACCACTGGCTTTTATCTGGAAGCTTCAGGGTTATTCTTTTATAGTTTTTCAAATTGTCCAGAGGTACTGTTGACTTTCTTGGCTGGCTTCCAGATCAGGCATGAAAGTGAGCAGAAATCTCTACTTCCTCCCTTTTGCTGTTGGACAGTCAGGTTGTTTCCCTCCTGAAACTCACTTCCTCAGAGAGACTCCAAGGGGTGGAGGGAAGAGGCTGAGTAAGGACCTCTGTGAAAGTGAAAGAGGAGTGGGAAATATCCACCCAGATAATAACACTGACAATAATATGGGAGAAGCACCACAGGCAGCTGCATTAGAAGGACAAGGAGGCATTCACAGAGAGAAAAAGGCAAGTACTGCTTAAGCATATTTAATATGTATTTGTGTTTAAAAACAGATTTTTAAAAAATCAAATAGATAGTATACCTTCAACAAGGAAATGTAATCTTTTGTGACTACTTTGTTGACAATGCAGGATGGACTTTGGTGAGTCTGATAGGGTATTGACTTGAAGAGGATGCATTTGCTAACAGGGCAGGTGATGTTGTCTGGCCTCAGCCAAGGCAAAAAAGAAATGAGGGAAGTCCAGGCACTACTGCCAGCTTGTGGCATTGGATTAGTAATCTCAGAAAGCCATATCAATATTGCAGCTTTAAAGATATATAAATATATGAGGGTGAAAAGGAAGATTTCATTCATTCATGAGACAGGATAGTGACAGCCAAGAAAATTAGTTTACATTTTTGTTAGACATTCTCATTAAGAGAATAGGAGAACAAGATATATTCTTCCCTTCTGATAGGGCTTATATGGGATGTTTCGGTACTGAGACGCTTAAGCATCTCAAACTAATGAAAGTATCATTTCAGGGTTCTTGAACTTCTGTATAGTTTTGATAACAGAAAGATGTGTTAATTTCAGGAAAGATTGTTTACCTGGTGGAGAAATGTGTTTGTGAGCAGTCCTAGAGCAATATGCCAGTGGCTGTCACATGCATATGTAACACAGTAGCTGCATCTGTGGATCTACTCTGTTTACCAAGAAACTCAAATAATAAGATACCGGGTTTTGCCTTTGTGCAAAAGAACAGTGAATTAACCTGAAGAGACTTTGGTTTTTTTGCTAAGAGATTGTATCTTATTCTAACAGATTCTGTATTCTATTCAGAGATTGTAGAGGTTCTAAGAGATAAATTTTTCTGTAAAACTAATACTAAATCTAAAGAAATTATAAATCAATTTTTATATAAAGCACTAGAGGTCATTTTCATTTTCAATTTTATTGCCTTTTCTCATGCTGTTTATTAACTCATTAGCCATACTAATTCATTAGCTATACATTGTTTATGTTAATTATTGATAATTGTTAAACATTATTAATGTTAATTCATTAGCTGTACAGTATTCTTTATACTTTTACTGAGTGTTTATAAAGGCACAAGTAACTGTCTTTATTTTGAATTAAGGAAATTAATTCTTACTATCATTTCCTGGTGTATAAAATATAATATTGAGCTGGTATAAAACAACTACATTAATGTCAGTGACATTAATCAAGCCTCAGATGAGACTACAAACAGAATTTAGTGAAAGAGACTGAGTACACTTTGCTGATATTAATATTGCTCTGCATAGCTAACACCAGCAAAATATTTTCTGTACCAACTAAATACCCTAGCCAGTATATGCTCTGCATACATCCTGTGAAATTGCTCTGCTGAAATCTTTTCTACCACCTCCATTTAATGTGGGGGGAGCATCTATCCAGAAAGTATTTAAATAGAAAAATATCCTGGGTTTTGGGTCTTCATATTTATTGGATTTACAACTAAAAGCCATTAACAGCTCAAGAGCTAAACTTGCTCACCAGCCTGACTAAGGCAGTGGCTGCTTGTAGGAAACCAACTCTCTATCAGATCCCCCCTAGTTCCCTTAGAGCTTGTTGAGGTCTTTGGTAAATCTCCAGGAAAGGGAAGAATTGAAAATAGTCCTGTAATATGTTCTGCATGGGATATTTCTAGAGTTGTTCCAGCCAACATGAACTCTGTCTCTTTGGGAGCAGAAGGTAATATTGTGAACTACACTGATCTCATTTATCATTTTAAGGCTCCTTTTAGTTAACCCCTCAGTGCTGTTCTTTGGAACATTTCCCAGCTAATAAAACCAAGCCACTGTCTGCCTTTCTGTAACCACCAACAAAGTGGTCCCCTCCGCCAGTTCCCACGGACCCACCACTGACAGCTCCTCAGCAATCAAGTGAATTTCCCCTCTGTGCCCAGACCTGAGCACACAGCTTTTGGTTCATTTTTAGACATGCTGTTCTCCTAAGTGAGACTCAAGATTGCATCCAGCTGCTCCAGATTATTTGAATTTTTCTGAATGTGTGTTTATTCTGGAACAGCCCCACTGAAATGAACAGAGAAGTAGGATGTGCCAAGTGTATCATTGGCGGCTCTGAGCAAATCCCTGCCTGATAACATGCTTTGGTTTGTTGTTCAACAGTGGAGTGAGTTTATTGAAATTTCAATGATCATAATTAGACTTCAAAAGTTAGCTTTGCGTCAGCAAGCAGAAAAGAAGTTGAATGTTGTATTGGAGTCAAATTTCAGACTTGGTATTGCTTGTTGCTGTGGATGCAGTACTTCTCCCAGGGCGAAGACATCTGTGACCTCTTCTCCAACAGGTATTCCCACCTGGGACCAGCAGTGAGTCTTGTGTAGGGCACCTTGTCTGTCCTCTGGGGGCAGCTTTGTTCTTGACAAGTGTATAAAATGTAATGGTCAGGGGACCAGCAACAAGCAAACTTTCAGATTTTGATCAAGAATTTACTTTGAAAAATCAGAGGTTCTTTAATGCCTTACCATTTTTTGGCTCTTACACACACACACACACACACAAAGAGAACTGAGCTCTGAATAGATAGATAGATAGATAGATAGATAAATGTTTGTCTTATTTCAAGTCAATGTCTCTAAAGCTGTGAAAAATTACCTAAGACAGAGTATATGGTCAGATAGTTAAAGGGAACTTCAGGAACTTGTAGGAGAGTTTTAGAATTATGATTGCCATGTGTAACTTCAAATTTAGCATTTCCTATTTAAATATTCCTATATAAATATTCATTAAAATATTCCTAATTAATATTTAATCAATCTCCTCTAAATTGTCTGTGGAGGTTTTTTTTCCTATTTCTGTCTTCACTACTGACATTTTTCTAGTTTAAAAAGATAATAAAGGAGAAGTAAGTGTTGAGTGTAGAAATATAAGCACTGTTAACAGAGCAAAGTTTTGCAGGTAACTACAGTAGTTTTGCATGAGATTTAACATGCAGACAGATAGGTGGAGTCTGTCATCCTCTTTGGACTTAGTTTATAGCAAAACCATGATAGATTATTTCTATATTATTATGCAACAGGCACAAACCAATTAAGAAGTATTTTCCCATTTGCATTGAGGATTATTGAGGTCTTTTGACTAGCAATTCACAGAGGAACAGTACTTTAGTTTTCAGTAAGTTCTGGTTGTTAAGTGGTTATCTCAGACATGATGGAAAGTTTTGTAAACAAAATTTCTCCAGTTTGAATATGACTATAAGGTGAAAAATACCATTTGTGTTGGAATTAGTGACGGTGAAACACAGTATTGGTTTATCTGATTAATATTTTTAATAGATATAAAGCATAAAATGAAGTAATTTGTAATTAACCTTTCTTCCTTGAGTCTGTTAGATTGTCAAGGAAAAGGAATGTTGTCTTCATGAGATGATGGAGATGTTCTCATTGTAAGATGAGTAGCAGTTTGAAGTAGTAGTGGTGTATTCAAGGGAAGAGGAAGGAAATCTCTTTGTGACTGGATAGGAGGCATCCAGCTGAGCCAGATGGACGGAGAGAGATAGACCAAATGTAGGTACACTGTGGGAGAACCAGTGTTGGTCTCTGCTGGCTGAGATTTTAGCTGAAGACATATATTTCCCTTGCATTTCTGAACAGAGGTTGAGAAAGCTATGGATGGAGTGGGAAGGTGTAGAAGAGCTTGAAAATTTGAAGAGGAGTCTGCAGAAGTAGTGCATTATCTAACTTGTCAATCATACAGCAAGTAGATAAAGGTGGGGTGAAGGAAGTGTTTGAAAGCTGGGATTTATATTTTTCTTGGATGTTTTCTGATGCCAGTTAGTCATCTATGTTTAGTTTATTTGCTTTTGGCATATTGAGTGTACTGTGTTGTTCTGAGTGTAGCCCCTATCCGTACCTGCTTCACCTTATGCCTTGACTCAACGATACCCTGCTTGGAGCTGTGCCTAGAGACTCTAAAATCCAGCCTTTCCATGTTTGTTAGCCTGCACTTTGTTTGGAGTGCCAACAAAATTGCCTCCTGGCTTTTAGATGGATTTGAGGTGGAGTTTGACCTTTGGAGCATCAGAGATTTTCAAGGCCCAAGTATTTGAGAGATGGCTCCTTTCTGCTCCATGCCTGCTGTCTGGGGAGGATGCTTGAATTTCCAAGGTGCATCCAGTGACACCTGTTCTCCAGAGCCTGACGAGTTCACCCTTTTCTATGCTCATTTACCCCCCACTGGACTGCAGGTCAGGTCAGGATTTGTAACTACACCATAATTGAACTGAGTGGATTAGTTTATGACTGTAGACAGCTGATATTGCAGTGACTAATGTAATTCTTGTTTGTAGGAAGGCTCGGCATAGCCATTTAGTTGATCTGAGAAGCAGAGAAATGCCAATCTGCAGAGTATATATAAATCTTTAAAAATGGAAAGAAGAAAGCTAAGAAACATCATTAAGAATAGAGCAATATGATCTACTCCACTTCATATTGCTAATAGCTGCCTTCATACCTTCAGTGGTTTAGGTGGCTGCTCCTTCTTTCATTGCTCTGATGAGTCAGTGGCTAATGAGGTTATGCTGGGTGCTGAAGGTCTCTCCAGCACAGATATTTAAAGGGATGTGCCTGCTCTGAAGTGTTTGAGAGGAGCGTGGAAGTACTGTAGATTGTCCGTTTCATGCATTCTAGGAGCTTTATCTTTTCCCAAAGCCACACTCCTAAAATTGTTGTAATAATGACTGAAATCTGTTAACATTTAAAGAGGAGAAGCACTCCTAAGTGTTTAAGGCACCAGGAGCCAAGTGTCCTGGGGAGAAACAATGTTAATCCTTATCTTTAATACACAGAAACTTAGGGTGGGCTTCTCAGAGCTGACAAGTGACTTTTCACTGAATGCAAGACAAGAATATGGAAAAAGTCAGATAGAAATTACTGGTGTCATCACTTCAGCATGGACTCAGCAGGAGAATAGTACCAGATTTTGCAGTACTTACTTTCCTATAAGTTATTCCTGACTGAAAAATATTCTGATTGGAAAAAATATTGCAGAATACTCTGAATGGAAAAAAGCCTTGCTGTCTTAGAATTGTGCTTTGGATTCCTGTCTGGCATAGCCATGTGGGCCTCAAGTTCACCAATGTCATTTCATTCAGTAGGGACACTGTTTTCCAGGTGCTGCAGCTACACTACTCTAAGTGGGGGCAACTCTTCCACCCTTCTATCCAGAATTTTTTTGAATGAATGAGGCCTCTTGCTTCCATTCCTCCAAAGGCATGAGGAATGTAATGTCCAGTCTTCTCTCACTAAATTTTGTTGCTTGGGAGCTGTGGCAGTACCAGTGTTGAAAGGATCATATCATTCTGTGCCTGCCAAAATGGGAGGTTCTGTCACCACAATCCTCCTGGATAGCTTTTCACATGCAAACATAGCCTCTAATTCTGTGTTCACCACTTTTCCTATTGGCAACAGAGGTTTTGTAGTTAATGCTAGAGTTTGCTTGCAACAGAAGCTCAATTGAAGATTGTGATTTAAGAGTCACTGGGGTTAGATCACAGCTGCTCCTACAGTGGCAGCTCTTCTAAACTTCATTTCAATACAACCTGCTGAGAGAAAGATTTTAGGTACCCACTTTAGTATTTCAGAGGGGTGAAAGATGCTACTTGTAGTAGATGATCTTCAGCTACCAAGAAATACAGTGTATTTTAGGTGTATTTTCCAAAATGGTTGCATCTAGATACATTTAATACTGAGTGCTGAAAAAGGTTTTTTATTTTTACACCACATAGTCTGTAACATCCACAGGGTAGAATCTCTACAAAATAAAAGTGCTTCCAGTTTTAGTCATGACAGACTTCATATAGCAGGCAGCATCCAAAAGCTTAGGTGTTTTCCCTGAGATAGAATTTCTTGCTTAGGTTTTTTTGGCCAAAGAAGTTTAAATAAAGCAACTTTATGTTAAATAGGGCATTCCTGCCTACAGCTAGCAAAAACTGTATGTTGCCTATTCCTCTTGGCCCTGGGCATAGAATACATTTCCTAGGTAGTTCAGAGTCATCTTTACCTCCATAGCACAGTCAGAACATGGTCAGGCATTTGCTTGGCAATCAGCTGCACCTCCAGAGGTGTTACCAGACTTCTCCTGTCATGGTTCTAACACCTCCTAACTCTGCCAGTTGGAGGTTTCATGTGAGGGGGGGGTCTATCTTCCTGCTTCATACTAAATCCATACCATTAGTTGGCATGGATCCCACGGAAATAGGTTAAGGAGAACTGACAGTCTCCTCTGTCAGCAGTACTACAGGAGCAGAAATACTTGGCTAACTCGTCACTCTTCATCTTTTTCACTATATCCCCCAAGAGGAGGCAACTGAAAATAATTTCCATTCATGTAAATTGTAGACTTGAATGCTCAGTGTTCTGCAGAAGATCTCTGCATTGCCACTAGCAGTTATTTGAAGTAACATTTTGTGGACAGAACATTTGCATATAAACAAACATCTGACTTGGTCCACTTCTCTTTTCCCTTTAAGATTTTCATGTTAATTGTCCTCAATAACGTGAGTGGCCATGGATTTGGCAAGACACATAAATAATTTACAGCCATCATTTGTATTCATTTTTGTAGTTATTTTGAAGGAACAGCCTAAAGCACTTTCTCCAAAATTAATAGATTTTCACATAAATCTGGAAATGCCTGTACTTCTGCTCAGATCTCCAGAAAAATGCATTTAGTTCATTAGTTTCATGCTGAACCATTAACATTTTAGGTTGTTTTATTAGGAGAGAACAAAGAACTCCTGGCTCGTTGAAAATTTGTTACACAAAAATAAGAATGACAAGGTTCTAAAAGAGCTGATGTTAAACATTGCAAACTGGATGAAGTTGTGCAGACTGGAAAGATTTACAAGACATCTGGTAATTAGCTTCCAGCTCCTAGGGAGTCCTGTCCTGTGAAAGCAGCTGCTGCTGAAGAGGGAGCAAGGGGGAGATGAAGTATAACCCTGGAAAGATAGATCTTTGTGTTTACAAATTACCAGTGAGATGCTGAAGACTCTCTAAGTACCTGTTTGGAAAACTACCTCCTATAAAAAAAAAATCCCGGCATCCTTCCCTTTGCAGGATTGTCTCCTCTGCTGGCATTTGCTTGGTATGATGGGGGGACAAGCTATCAAAGGGTATTTATTACTTTTCCTTTCCTGAGCCAATATCCCAGTGAACCCCATGCCATGCTGCTGTGTTCCCTGGAAATCGCATGGCAGCTGGAAATTGCTGGGGTGCAACTGGTTGAAGTTACCTCCTTCTGTCCAGGCCAAAATACCAGTGACTCCTGGGACTGCCCTTAGAGCTGGGCATCTCCTGAGTAACTTTCTCTGGGGAGGCACAGCAGCTCCCTTGGGTGCAAGAGACTCACAGCCAGGCCATAGAGCTCATTTCTTTCATTGTTGTTATAATTATCGTCTTTGTTATTACTCCTATTACTATCACTACTGCTACTTTGCAGCACTATTTTTTTTAATTCATTATGAAAGATTTAAACAAGACAGAGAATTTTTCACTTCAGTTTGTTCTGTAAGTTTTTCTTAAGAGTACCTTCCCACACCCTGGTTATATGATAAGTTGTGCTTGTGGGGTTTCTGGAGTTCAGGTGTGTGACCCTCCAAACACTGAATGGGAATTTCTGAGACCTGGTGCTTTGGTTCTTTGTCAGACACTTGGGAGGCTTTGCATCTGTACTCTGTTCAGTCCCTTTCCTATACAGTCACCTTTAGCATCTCATTGCCCTGATCTGTTTGTTATTCTGTCTGTAAGACAGAATATTGATCTTGTCCTAGACACATGCAGTAAAAGTGGTTAAGATCAAAATGATAAATTAACTACTTTTTTTTTTAGTTACAAATATTTGATCATCTAAACATCAGTAATCAAGCCCAGCAGGGGACTAGTAAAAATGTCTGTTCTTTCAGCTCTGAATTTGTAGTCTTTTGAAAGTTACTTTTTTCTAGCAGTGCTGTACCTTAAAAATAGGCATTTGCAGCAAAGATCAAGCATTGTTGAGATTAGTTATTGTGAAAAATATTATTTTTCCTGGATTGCAAATGTGAGCAAATTTGTAGTTATTGGTGTTCAACACATTATGACTGACTGAGAATATGAGGAAAGTAGAGTTTTACATCAGTATACAATATTCGGACATGTTGGAAGAGATTATGCCTAATTTGTATACAACCAAGCGAATTTTGCAACAGTAGTAATTAAATTTATTCTTTCTGCTGATAAATCATGTCTGCAGTCTCCAATAGAAACCATACAGTCTGAGCCTTTTCTTCTTGACATTACAGCCCTTCTGTGTCTCTCTTGGAGCGGTTTCTAATTCCTGAGTGCAGTGCAACTGGTGCTGCAAGCTGATCTCTTGAAAAGGGGCATTTAGCTCTCAGGACACCTATGGTGTCCATGTGCTTTTGCTTTATCCGAGGTCTGAGCTGCTGTATCCTACTGCCTGAAGTAAACCCCTGCTTTCCTCTTAGCTGCCTCTGGGCTGTGGTGGAAAACTACTGCAACAGATGCGTCAAAAGGTGGAAAGAAGTTGCAGCATTTCTGCCACAGCTGGCAGATCCCACTGTGCAGATCACAAATTTCTTAGCTCTTCTCCAGTGTTGGCAGCTGTCTTAGAGGAGGAGTAGAAAGCCCTGCACCCAGGGCCAGCCCAAGCACCTTCTGCTCCATACACTCCAGATATCTTCACTGAGAATGTTCATTTAGAAGAGTTACTCATGAAATTGACACTGTTAGAGGGCACAGTAGTTGGGCTGGAGCTGTTTTTTTAATAAACAGATTTTATTGAGTGAAACTTGTTTCAATTGGATGTTTATAGGCTTTTTTTCCTGGAGTGATTATTATTTTCACATTTTTCTTCAATGTAGTATGTTTTTGTAGAGTAAAATGAACTCGTATCAGATGTGGATTTCTGTGTATTTGCATGCATGATGCTTTCTCCGTTCCTTTGAATTTCTGTGCTTTTGAAACTAAAGCTGGTATTCACGACATTCTTTAATACTTTTAATATACAAAGTTGCATTTATATCTGCTCGGTACCAAGTGTTGCTTTCAGCTGACTCCACTGCTGCATTATTCAAAACAGATTCCCGTTCTCATCTGCTGTTGCTTTGAAATTCTCCAAATCATTATATTCAACTAGTGAAATGTACATTGTTGGGCTGATGTTGTAGCATCTGACTCAAGACTGCTTTATGCTCAGCACAGCACAGTTACTGCTCACAATGTTGGGTCACACTACAGCTTATGTAGTAAATGGACAGAGTGGAATGGAGAAGAGACAGAAAGGATCCTAAGCCCCTACTTGGATAGGTAGGACACTGCACATTCAGAATTGCACTTAATATAATTTCAGCATATTTTGAGCCAATTCAGGTTGAACTGCTGCAGCCCCTGGCTCCTGACCTGCTACCCACTGCAGCTTCCCATGCCTGGTGTTGTGCTGATGCTGCCATCTGTGCCAGCCTGCAGCCAGCCACTGCTTCCAGGCTACCTGATGGCAATTCTTGGGTACTTCTTAACCCACTGTGCACCATCGAGCAATTTAGTATGTGATTTCAGAAACACCACTGCATGTGTCAAGGGGAAGGGGAAGAAATAAGAAGCAGCACGGTACTGTTGTTGCAGTGGTTAATTGGTTATGGGGTAGCAGTGGTTACCTTGCACTCAGGTCTCCTTAAATGTGTTATACCCCAGGGGTTTGATTTGTATATTCAGATTGGCAAAATCTTATTTGCAGAGAACAAAGGTAAAAATATCTAATATCAAGTACTAGATTCAATATATTAAACTTGCCAACTATGATAAAACTGAATGTGAAAGTTATTGTCAGCATTTGGCTTTGAGCAAAGTTTAAACCTTGTAGCCAGAGCTCTGATGATTATTTCAGATCATGAATCTTGTGAAAATGTTAAGATCTCATTTAATTAATCTTCAAGGTGGGAAATTTTGTTAGCCAGTGTGGGAACAGGACTGAAGACAGGCCTTCTGAACACTGAACTGTTGTATTGAATAGTATTCTTGGGTTTTGGCTGGCCAGATTCATGCCCTTTCTAAATGGCTGACTTCTTTCAATTCAGCTGAAGTAGCTAGTGACAAAAGCCATGTAGGGACCCCAGCAGTGTTTGGAAAAGAGCCATACTTGAAAAGTCATCGTTATTGTGCTGGAGGTGGGGAAGGTCTTTGGGTATGAACTGTGAAAGGTCAGTTTTATTATTGAAAAACACAGTCTTTTAGTAGTTACAGAGACTTCCGTCAGACTTCTGTGGCTTCAAGTTAGGCATCCAACACAGAGATCTCTGGCACACTGCTTTCTGTTGTAGTTTAGCAAACTTCATTCTGGAGTTCATTATATATAAAAAAATTCAAATAGTACAGGATTTCTGCCTCTGTATTGTCTACAGTTCTGGAAGATGGAGAGAACATGAGCAGATTTCTGACAGCAGCAAGAAAAGTTCTAGGAACTAGCAGGAATACAAAGAGGAAAGTCAAGTTGAGCTATTGTAGCAATCAACTAATTTAATGGGGCCTTTGGCAGTGAAAAAACTAGAATCTTTCCAAAATACATTACTTGGGTTAGCTACATCTTGCAGTTTTGATGGAATGATCAAATGATTTGTTACTCAGCTTCCTTTAGCAGTAAGAGTGTGTATTCTTCTACTAATGGCAAGTTTAGTGCGGGAGGTTTTAATGGTCTGAAACTCTACAGCCTGGCACCTTTCTCTTTAGGGTGATTAATAGCAGATCTGCACTTGGTTAGATTCCCCTCATGGTACATTTCAATGTGAAGCAAATACAGCCACATGGTTATACTTCTAAGCCAGACCACGCAATCTAAAGTTTACGCTGTCTTTATGTTGACTGCAAGAGGGCAAATGATATCTGATTAAGCATAAAGCCTGGTGCTACAAAGCTTATGCATTGACAGGTTTGGAACATACACAGTTTGGCCAAGCACAGTTTGGATCAGCACTTTATTCTGAGTGGTCACGCTGTTCTTGATCTGGTAGGAGGAGCTCTCAAGTTGGATTTACTGTTGCGTCGCACAATGGCCTCAAGCACAAGTCCTGCACTGCTTCACAACCAGCTGAATTAGCAGGGGATCCATGAGGTAAAAATAGGATGATTTTTTTTCAGCAGTAATTTCTAGATTTTAGTCTTAAGGGCACAATAGATTGTGATGTGATAAGAATGTGATGGAAACAAGGGTTTGTGCAGTGGACTATACTTCACGTGTGCTCAGTTGCACAGAGCCTCTGTGGGTCTGTGAGAAAACAGTAAATATAATAACTTGCAATATATATAATATAATATATGCAATAACTTTATGTTACCTGAGCTTGGGGTTTCTCCTCTCCTTCCACTGGAGATGAGTTCATCAAGCTCAGAAGCTTAGATGATGAGGCAAGCTGACCTGCTGCAGATGGGATCTCTGTATTTCCCTGAATTGTATGAGCTGATGGGATCTGTTACAGGCCTGTTAGCCTCTTGTGGCATGGTCTGAGCCTTTTGTACTGGGAACACGCTGAGTGCCTTTCTTCTGGCAGGATTTATAAACTCCATTTCTGAAGCTGTGTTGTGGATTTTGCGAAACTCACTGTGTAGCTTTATGAGGTGGATTTTTCAAACTCAAGGTTTTGGAACATACTTACGGGTATGCATTCTTCCTTTCCTTAGTACCTTCAGCTGAATTGTGTCTTATTCTTTTCTTAAAACACTGTCTTCACTTACATTGCTGTAAAAGTTACAGTTACGTTGTTGTGACAGAGCTGTGGTGTTTGAGCAGTCTGTGAAGAGCTTTGGAAGGTTTACTGAATATCATCTTGAGATAAAAGCCTGAGGGGTGCAGGAGGGTCTCTCCTTATGTAACTCTCCAGGTACCATATTTGGCTTGTTAGCTGCTGCTTTTGTGATACCTGCCTGGCTATCAGACTTAGGGGTGAGGCCTTCAAAAGGAGAATGTAGGAAGATACTCTGCCACTGTGCATCTGGACCCCCCTGATGGATATCTTGGGATATAGACCAGGACCTTTAGTTTTATGGTACCAATAATGCTTCTTATAGAACAGTTTTAAAGTCTGACAGATTTCACTTTCAGGAAGCTTCCTAAAATAAAGATAATTTTTTCCCCTCAGCTGTATCCTCTTCCAGACCCCAAAGTGTTTCTCATAATAAAGCACAACACAGAGTTAACATCAAATCTAACTAAATTACATTTTTGTTCACCCTTTTTTTCTTAATTATCAAGTCTCAGTACTATGAAATTGCATTCTGTCACCAAATTTAGAGCCTCATGTTTCAGAGGAGTGCTGTTGACAGGAGAAGCACATTTAACAAATGCAGAAAGCAGCATGCTCCTAGCATCATGTAGACTGGAAATTTCTTGTCCTAGTTTCCCATCCTGCAGATAGTTCTGTATGGGCAGCTTTAATGCATTTTGATTTAGTGAATTGTAACAAATGCTGAATTCTCGTTTCTGTGCTGGGAAAGATGTTCTTGATCTTTGTGGAACGAGAGAGCCAGGGTTCAACAGAGTTTGGTGTAAAGGACCTGCTGTGATCTCATAGTTTTGTAGAGTTTAACTTCATGTCTTCTCAAATTCACCATTTTCATTTCACTTCATTCGCTTTGTTATTTTGTCTGAGAGTTTTTTTGCCTTTTTTTTTTAAAAATAAATCAAGTGGTTCCTTTATTGAGAAGATACTGGTGGTGCTTTTACTGAATTTTTATGTCCTGTAAGCTAATTTAGGAGAAAGCAGGCTGGTAGCGATGAGCTGCACATGTAAGCTGTGCAGTTAAAACACTTTACATCAGATCGATTGCTTCATTAAGATTTTTTGCTTTAAATAGAGGAGAATATTGTGACTTCCATGGAGGAAGTCAGAAGGAGCTGAGTCTTTCAGTGAGGAAAAAAGGAAATGGAAGAAAACCATGGCAATTCCCCATTGTAGCACTCTGCCTGAAGTAGTCTGTCCAGTGTGACAGACAGCAAGCAATTCCTAGGCTGTCACCACAACTCTAGAGGTTTAGGGAGAGATGCTTGAAGCCCATGCTTTGCAATAGGAGAATCAGTCTCTTGAATATCAGGAGAACTTCTGGGAATAAAGGCTCAAGTAAAGCTACTAGAAGCACCTCTCATGCTTTAGTACCCAACAGAAAGAAGAAAGTATTTCTCCTTGGTGTGCAAATGAAACAGAAAATGTGGACAGAGTAAAGCTTCCTTGTGCCCAGTTTTCAGCCCAGGGTTTTTGCTGTCCTCTGTGGGAATGGAGAAGTTTAGATTTGCTTTGCAGCAGGGAGCAGCAGTTCCCTTCTCATGGCTCTGCAGCACCAGCACGATGCTCATACTGATGGAGAGGTGAATGTAGTGACCACAGCCTGGCTGCAGCCCCCCTGCACCCAGCACACACCTGAGGGGCTGCCTGAGGCAGGGCCGTGCTTTCTGCTCTTCCTTGCAGTCAAGTGGTTACAGCAAGTGGGTGTCATTGTGCAGATCACTGCATGGGCCAAGACTACCATGAATGGATCTGGTATGTTTTTCTGAGTCTTGGAGACTGTGGGTTGTTTACAAAAAGTTTACGTATACAAAAGAAAAAGTAGGGTATGGCTGGCTGAGGGTGATCCCCAGTGAAAATCTGCAGGTGACAGAAGCCACGTGTGATGTGTTGTCACTGCTTTTTAATCTGGTGTCTCCTCACACCAGTAACGCAGCAATGGCAGGGACTGTCAGGTTGCTAATAAGGCAACCCTGTCTTATACATCCCTATAAGTGATACACCACTTCAGCTGTTAAATAGAAATTTCACAAAGCTCAATAAGGCGTAATGAAATTGTTTGATTAAACAATTTTCTCCTTTATCTGAGTGCGATAATCGTTACAGCTTTGTATTACTTTGGACATTGCAGCAATCTTTTTTCAGCTCTGAGAGGAGTTTCAGACAAAGTGCTTTCTTCCTTTTACAAGGTTAGGAATTCCCCTTCCCGTGTTATAGCTCAATCCTTTTATCTGTTGCTAGTGGTAGTATAGAAGAGGACAGCAGACAGTAATAGGCAGAAAGTTATTGCTCCTGGCTGCTAACTGATAGATGCCCTTGCTCTGACTTGGTGAGTGATTACCAAATAGTTTGGCACTGGACTGGTGCCTCACTTAATTGTGACTGATTCATTGGGCTGAAATATGTCACTAATTTAATTCGGGTATTTCATTAATCTGATTGAATTGCATCCAGCTGTTAAAGGTGCATGAAAGAAAGGTACCTGACACGTGAGGCAAGAGCACTAACCTCTGTATTAAACTATAAAACAGTCATTAGGACATCTAATGCTGAAATTTAATTGTTCCATAGAAATTTCATTTCCAAGCACAATATCAGTTAGCTATAAGCTTGATGAATGTCAAGAATTAGTTAAAACCTGAAGTGGCCTGTGTGGGTTTTAAATACTGTCATTGTTGCTCTAGTATTTTCAGTTCTTATAGTAACTGCTTTTTAGAGAGCATGAATGGAGTTAACTTCTGGAGTGACAGAAGGTACAAACATCATAAAAATGGACCTCTTTGCCTCTGGATTTCCCTTTTTTTTTTTCTTTTTCTTTTTTTTCCCCCTAAAATTCATCTACTGTTTTTCTTGCACTTCTGTGTATCTATGGCAAATAGAAAAGTAATATCAGTGATTTTTAGACCTAACTTTATTTTGACAGCACTTCTAGTTTTCCTTTCTTATCTGTGCTCTGGAGGTCAGCACACCATTGTTAACTACTGTTATTTTGGCAACATGAAAAGAGCTACAACTCCATCAGATTTTTTTTTTTAAATTAAAGAGGATGTCAGCCAAAATCCATTGTCCTGTTACAAAAGGCCTTCAACAATTTAAGCATCTGGTACGTGAAATGTCTGCAAGATGAAAAACACATTGGGAAATTACAAGTTGAAAGGGAATTCAAAATCAGCTTTTGATTGCTTCTTGAATATGATCTTAATGTAAAAATAGCTATATTTGTGGTGCAGGAATTGCAGAATCATAGTGCAGACTGCTTGTGTTTCCTTGTCCCTGCTGATGTCTCTACACGTTTGGCTACATAGTAAAGGTGAATGTCCAGTATGCCATGTATAGACTGCAGACAAATGTCTGACAAATACATGATGTGACACGGCATGGGAAGAGCCTTACCACCTGGAGGGCTCTAAGGGAGGCTCTTCTGAGTGTTAATTCCAGAAACCACAAACTCCCAGGCTGCAGCTTTGTGCCATGTCCTGTCCCTTGCTCCCTCTGCAGTCATATGACAGTCCTCAGTGCCTGTTCTGGGACCACAGAAGGAGAAGGATGGGACTCTTCAGCATGTGAGATGTAGGGGATGCCTGGGAGACTGCTGAGGTGGGTGGGGACAATTGACAGAATCTTTTACAGTGCCATGTTACTGACTTGTCTGCTTAGTGGGATAAGTCCACTGTGCCTGCATGAGCTCAGTGGTGTTTTCCATAGCAGCCAGTTTGGATCTCAGTGGTTCAGAATTGGGACCTTTTGTGCAAGATTAGGTTAGTTTTTACCCAGAGACTTGCTTAGAGAAATAAGATTATGCTTTGATTTTTTAAAAATTTTTTTATGAGGTCAGATGGTTATTTTGTGATAATAGCATTGAGTATGGTGTCTCAGAAATCTAGAAGATGCTCGTTCGTTATCCTTTCTTTCAAAGCTTTACTTTAATAATTAATTATGCAATAACCTTTCTCCTAGTGAGAAATGCATTCATTATTGTACTTCTTAAAATAAACTGGTTTTGGCTGATAGTCTCAGTGCTGATTGCCTGGAGGCATAACACAAATATATCCTGAAGATAAATTATTTGGATTAACAGTGCAGTACAAAGCTCAGTTCCAGGTTACTTGATTCTGTCTATCTCTCCTGCCCAGGGGTGTTCTATTTCACTGTCGCCCATGAAACAAGTGGCAATAAATGTATATCAATATATGTGTAAATCACATTTTTTATGAAGGTATGTATGATCCTTTTAAAGAATGGAAAAGATAAACATAGTTAAGATATACAACTCCTTTTGTGTATAGATATGATGTCATTGAAAGAATATGATGTAGAAGTCCAGAGCAACCATATACTTGAGAAAGCAGAACTGAGGGTGGGAGTTTCAGACAGTGGCAGTCCAGTACTTCATGGTCAACCTATTCCATTGGTCTTATTTCCAAAGGGACAGTAGATTGTCCAGCTTTTATGCCTGTGTAAAACACTGAGCCTACTGAAATCAGCTGGAAATCAGGCAGATGTTAAAGATAGGCAGGTGGTTTCTATTAAGCAAAATTAAGGTAGAAGGAAATCCATGAAGTGACTCTCTCAAAGGTACACATAACTCCTTTCTCCTCTTTTGTTACACAGTGCTGGTCCTAAAGGGGATAACATTTATGAGTGGAGATCTACTATACTTGGACCTCCAGGTTCTGTATATGAAGGAGGCGTTTTTTTCTTGGATATCACATTTTCATCTGACTATCCATTCAAGCCACCAAAGGTAAGGGTAAGGTTTTTATTGTGCTTATCATTTTTTTCATGTCTGAGAAGACTCTAGTGTGCAGTGAGTGAATACTCATCACTTTATGGATAACAAATTTGTTTATGGTCTCTTGAAAACTAGAAAATCTGCGGTCTTGGCTTGTGGTTTCAGAAAAATGCTGTGTCTAATTTATTTCCTGATTACCACAGTCAATATGGATTGTCAAGCTTTACCAAGTGATAGATAAGATCTTTCTTATTAAGAGTTAAGATTCAATGCAGAAAACAGCACAAGACCTTCTTGTGCTTCCTTCTTCTAATTTCAGATACTAAAATATATATATAGTAAACTTTTTTCTGTTATGAATAAGAATCTGTATTGTGTATTTTCATGTAAAAAAATGCAGCCAAATTCTGTCACTTTTTCTCCTTCAGAAACCAGACTGAAGGTATATTTGTGATAAGAACATTCTTGACATGCATTGTGTTCATTAAATACTCTACAGTACCACAGAGTAGGTCCTCATTTTTGTGGGCACCATACAGAGGGCCTTGAGAAACCAATTTGTGCACCAAAGATCTCCATGGTAGATTTCTTAAAGGTAGCCATGACTACAGTAATTGCTCACTTTCCTGTTACAGAATTGTGTTTTAGAAAATGAGTAACAAGGAGCTGCCTCCAGAGAAGCTCTGCAGGACTGGGAGCTCCCCAGGCACTGCTGCTGCTCAGAGGCAAGGGGCAGCATCCCCAGGCAGCACTGAGTGACTCTCTGTGTCTCTTGCACTGTGATTTTAGGTTACTTTCCGTACCAGAATTTATCACTGCAACATCAACAGTCAGGGAGTCATCTGTCTGGATATTCTGAAAGACAACTGGAGCCCTGCTCTGACTATTTCAAAAGTTCTGCTGTCCATTTGTTCTCTTCTGACAGACTGCAACCCAGGTAAGGAACTGATAATTTACTGAGCATCCAACCTAGTTGTCTGACTTATTTGCCATGGAATGTAATTGGCATGTTTGATTGTATGCAGATTAAATAAAAATTAATATTTTTAAAGTTGGGGATGAAATATTCCTGCTTGGATGCAGTCCTAAGTGCCTTAGTGACACTTTTCACTCATATGTCACAAGAGAAAGTAAATAGAATAAAGTGCTATTTCCCAAAATGTGCTGAAGAACATAAAGCTGATGTCATTGAAGGTCTGTATTGCAGGAGGTGCAGTGAGCAAGTGGTTCATCCAGGAAAGCAACAAAGTTCACTTGAGTTGTAAACTTGTAAATCCTGCAGGTTGAAAGGGACACACAAATTCCCTTTCCTTAAGATAGCAGTTGAAAGGCTTAGTCTTGCAAAAATGAGGGGTTGACGTTCAGAGAGATTTTTCCCTTTTTAAAAGAGAGTTCTTTGTTCCTGTTGGGGGGAGAGGAACTCCACTGGAAGCAGGACAGTGTCTCAGCAACAACCTGTGACCAGTGTCATTAGGCAATGACTGCTAATTGCCAGCAGTTAGGGCAAGAACTGAGCAGTAGCATTAAGATGAGAGTTGAGTTAGAGTAGACTGGTAATGATCAGGGAGATGAGCCTCTTTGATACAAAAGTCTGATGACTCCTGAAGCAAACTGGATCCTCTCTCTCTGTGTCAGTTTTCTTGATACCCTGTCTTGCACTGGTCTTGTCCCAGCACTGTGACAGGAGTGCACCTTGCTGGGGGATTAACCACAGACAATCACAACAGATTTTTGTTTTTTCTTTTTCTGCTCATTGGGTCTTTTGTGTTTTCTCTTGGAAATGTCCTGTATAGTAGGAGTCCCACTATATCTCACAGCATTTTCTGGCCTAACAAAGGCTATATTTTGGAATAGATCCTGTATTTTAAATCATGTGGGGTTTTTTGTAATTGTGGAATGGTTTATAATGCATCTTCTCCTGCCTTTTGCAGCTGACCCTCTGGTTGGAAGCATAGCCACTCAGTACCTGACCAACAGAGCAGAACATGACAGGATAGCCAGACAGTGGACCAAGAGATATGCAACATAAATGACAAACTACTTGTGCAGTGTGAAGGTGCAGAAGGCAACTTTGCAGTGTGCAACAAATCTTTATAGCCTTTACAATACGGACTTCTGTGTATATGTTATACTGATTCTACTCTGCTTTTATCCTTTTGAAGACTGGGATACTGCCCCCAAAAAAGGTAAATGCTACCAAGAGTAGAAATTTGTAGCTGTAGATTAGTTATGTTTAAAATGCCTACTTGCAAGTCTTGCTTCTTTGGGATATCAAAATGTATTTTGTGATGTACTAAGGATACTGTTCCTGAAGTCAACCAAATATTATAGTGCATTTTAGCCTAATTCATTATCTGTATGAAGTTATTAAAGGTAGCTGTAGATTACTAGGAATTATGTCATTTGTATTAAACCCAGATCTATTTCCAATATGTGGTACATGCTGTTGTGAAAACTGTTTTAACTTTTACCTTTGTCAGTTTGTAATGAAAGGATTTCCTTTTTCCCTTTGTAGCTCAGAGAGCACCCAGTGTATCATCTCAAACACAATAAACATGTTCCCCAAGGAGTAGTTGCTTTGTTTTCCTATTTTAAATTAATATTTGAATAAATTTAATTATAGTAACAAGGCAGGGCCAATGTATCACAGATCTCTGTAGATAATCTTTAAATTAATATACATAAGCAAAGGCTTGCTATTAAATGTTTAATGCACACCTGTGGATTGTTTAATTTTTCCCTGTTTTGTTTTTTACAGAACAAATGTCATTTCTTCCATTTCCCTAAATTTAATACTATTCAGATCTTTATGAAGTTGCAATGAGAGCATTGCACATGTTTATTCCAGAAGTTAGTGTAGCTGGTTGCTTTAGGGCCAGTCCTGCTCTCAAAACAGGCTGCCTGAGTCTTGCTACAAGTTTTTTCTTGCAGGACAAGGGCCAAGTTAGAGATAGTCTGGTGCTTTTTTTTCCAAGTAAAGCAAGTTGGACTTGCTCATCTGGAGAGCTACAGTGACAGTTATCCACTGAAAATGGTCTTCCAAAGCATGATTGAACACTGTATCATCAGTCCAGAAGAGAAAGGAGTAGAATAAATTTAATCAGATTTTTGCGATATGAAAACAGTTGTGGGGGAAACAAACCTTTGTTAGTGAAAACTCAATCTGTAAAACTTTCAGACTGGTTTCCCCCTCTCACTTTCTGGCTTGGAAATTTTGTAACATCTGTAAGTAACAAAGATATACAGCTTTATAGTACATACAGTTTAAAAAGTAGAGTCACTAATAGTTTTATAATTTAAGCTTTTATAGGTTGCCAGTCACAATGTTGATAATAAAAAAGAGACTTGATTCCTTTAAATGATTTTTTAAAATTACCCTTAATTTTAAACTTTACAGTCTCCCTTACTTACTACCTGGTGTTTTTGGAGACAACTTAGCACTTCCATCAATAAGATGCTTTGCTCATTAAATAAATGAAAACTGAATGTTAAGTTTAAATATTAAAGCAATAGAAAAAATGTTAAAAGATTCAAATCTAAAGTTACTATAAAGTCATTACTATATAGGTCCCTGGTTTTTGTATCACATAACCTTTGACCATGAATTGTCCACCCTACTTTAAATATTTCTACAGATTCCTGAAGGTGGCTTGAAGAATTGTGTATCCCAAATATCTCAACCTTGAAGCCAGTCTCTCTTGGTAGCTACAAGATAGCTTTAGAGTTCAGGTTATAAAGTGCAAAAGGGAATGAGAAACAGGGGATCTGGCAGGTGAATATGCCTAAGTCAGGTAACAGACTAATGCCAGGAGATGAAGTGCTGGAAATCACTGCTGAAGGTGACCAGAGCTTCTCATTATGTCGTTGGACATATGAGAAATAGCACAGATTGGCAAAGAAACAAGGGGCTATCACATCTGGGCTGGACATCTGAAGTCTGCTCACTGCTGGCCATTAGCACACGGGCAGCAGACACAGTGCTTGTACACCACTCCAGTGACTTTGCAGTGAAGAAAGAGCAAATGATGTATTTCACACATGAACTATGTTGCCTACAGAATTAACAGATATTTGTATCATAAAATATTATGGTATGAAAGTACAGGTTTTAATCCTAATTTTAATGTATTTTGGTTTTGTATTATATCTACAACTTCAGATACCTAGGTGTACAAGTGGGATGCCTTGTTTGTGTTGCCCCACCTTGCCTTCCTTGCAATTGGATCCTTTACACTGAATTCCCATCCTTTTTTTTTTTTTATGTTTCTTTTTTCTTTTTTTTTTCTGTTGGTTTGTCATTATTCTGTTCTTTTTTAATGTAGGTTTTTTGTGTGTAAATTTTATATTTACTGAAGTAAAGGTTGTTTTTGTGTAAACATTTAAACTTTAAAAAGAAAAGAAGCTAATTTTGTTTCTCAAGTTCTCTCTGCTAAACCATGCAGTAGAAAAAAATTTGTATTGTTAAATAAATCAATTAGTTGTTAAATGAGAATGTGTGTCTGTTTTCATGGGTAGGGGAGAAATCCCTGCTGGAAATATGTACAAAATACCACTTGCGAAGAGCATCTGATGCTTTTAATCTATTTCATTCCTGGCTATACTGGGGTAAATAGTGGACACTACCAAAGGGCAGCACTGATCCTGTTTTATGGTTTAATTATCAGTTCTATCTTTTTATTTGGGACAAAATGAATTGAAATGACTTTTTTGTGAAAAGACTAGCTAAAGATATTGCACATACTCTCTTCCTCTCCATTTTGGGTGTGATTTTCTTCTTCTGGTCTCTGGAATTTAAGTGGGGAATACAGGCGCTAGCTGGGAAAGTGCCCAAACCTGGCCCTCTATAATCTCCTTATACAAGGACCATTCACAAGGGAACTTCTTATCCCAGCCTTTGAGCTGTGACACTGATGAGCAACAGAAGAGGAAAGCACAGTCACATCTCTGCTTTTCAGCTGAGGTGGGGGAAATATTCAGAGCAAATATTGCATCATATCAAATGAGAAAGTATGGGTAAATATAAACAAATATAAATAGAATTAATACAATGAAAAGGTAAATATGTATCAACCTTGATATTTATGTACTAACATGTTCATGGTGAGCTGTTGACCATGCAGTGTTGTATTGGGCACCCAATGTGGAGACAGGCTTCCTGATTGGTCAGTGTTGACAAGCTATCATTCTGGGTCTATAATCAGGAAGGAAAGGGAGATATATGGAGCCAGAAAGCAAGACTGCCAGGTAGACTAAGCTGTAGTGAAATGAGGCAACCAGGTGCCACTAATTACCAGGTAGTGGGCATGAGCTTGTGTTAAGCCCACCTGTGCCTGACTAGGGCCGGCCCCAACTGCACATGAGCAGGATTAGGGGGCCAATAAAGGCACAGGTGGGCTTAACACAAGCTCATGCCCACTACCTGGTAATTAGTGGCACCTCGTTGCCTCATTTCACTACACTAAGCCATGGCCAGGCTTGCACAGCCTTGTAAGGAAAGCAGGAACTGAACCAGATCTGGTGTGTTCTCTGCTCCCTCCCTGCCTCCTGCAGGGGGGAAAGGAAACTCTCACACGTTGCTGCACACCAGTTCTTACTCTGTACCAGTTTATTTGTGGCCATGGGTATTGCACCAACTGAGACCAAACTTCTCCCTTTCTTCACCTTCAGTGCAGGAACCAGATGTGGTCTCGCAGTAGCACCCATCCATGCCTGCACCATGATGGGAGAGTTGCAGAGCTTGGGCTGAGGGGCTCGGGTGCAGCTCTGAGCTGCAGGACAGACCCAGCTTCCCTTCTGCTTCTGCAGCTTCCCCCCCCCATGGCCCTGCCCAGATCACCACAGCACAGGGGAGTGAGCTGGAGACCACAGCAGCTTCTGCATTGATCTCACAGTCTTCTGAGTCTGGGCTTTTGTCTGCATGGGTGCTGGGGGGAAAGGCAGGACTCCTGACTCCATCCTGAGGAGTTAGTTTCATCTTTCCTTCATTTTCTTTAGCAAAACTCAGTACCGGATATATATGTGAAAGAAGGAAGGTGTATGAGGGCCTTCTGAATTAAAACAACATCAAAGGACAGGCAGTAACAACTCTAAAATTATATTTGATTCAGCCCTAAACCAGCATGGTATTTCTGCAGCCACAGAAATAGATGCCTGAGAACTCAGCTCTGTTTTGTATGCAGTATCCTCCAACCTCTGTGTAGTGGCACCACTTGCATTTTGTGCTGTGTGGTGACTTCTCAGGCTGAACTACCACTCCCTTTCTGTAGTGAAATGAGGCAACCAGGTGCCACTAATTGCCAGGCAGTGGGCATGAGCTTGTATTAAGCCCACCTGTGCCTGATTAGGGTGGGCCCCAGCTGCGCATGAGCAGGGTTAGGGGGCCAATAAAAGGTGAGGCCTGAGACACAGGCTCAGCTCAGTCCTCAGCAAGCCAGCAGAGAGGTCAGTCAAATCCAGAGCAGTAGCACCGAGCTAGGCTGGCCAGTCCTGAGGGCAATAGACTCAGGGCAGTGTCTGTGCACTTCTGCTGGGACACCTGTTGGACCTGGGAGCGCCATGCCCTAAGAGAGGTTGGTCTTGCAACACCTTTCTCTCACTAACCACCCCAAATAAAGGGGCTGGAGAGGATCCTAAGACAAGAGGAGAGATGGTATAATAGGACAGGTGTTTTAAAGGGAGAAGTAATGAAACAGTGAGCAGCTTGTGCTGCTGCCTGACTTTGCTGTTGATGATAATTAGACAACTGTAGCTTAGGTGGGAGAGCAGATAATGCACTTTGAGGGTAATTGCTGGAAGGTTTGCAGCACATGGGGGCTTCCAGTTTTTTATCCTCAAAAAGAGAAACCTGCTTCATCTTGCCTTCTTCCACCTCTCTTTGTGCATGTGTCTCTGGAGTGCAGTTATGACTGCCTCTGTTGTAGGGTAGAACAGAAACCATTCAACATCCTAGCAGGAAATAAAACCTGCCAGAAATAGAATAAGAGGCATTGTATGAAAAATGTATGTATTTCATGGTGACTAGGTCTGAGCACATGCCCTGCATATGTAGGGACGTGAGATGTGATGGAGCCACGTGCAAGAATATCAAATGGATAAAGTCTTTTATTGTTGCTGCTACTGCTTTTCTGCAGCTAATGTGTGGACACCCCTACCTATGTAGTGTTTCCAGGTACTGGGATGTATTTTATGACTTTATTGCCCAAGATAAACATTTCTTTGAACCTAAATTGTTTTCGTTCAGGTCATCCTTTAAAAGCGAATGCTACAGTTTAATTATGGACTATATGAAAAAATGCTCCATTATGTGGTTATTTAATGTAACCTATGTGAACACTTCATTTTACATATCTTAGTTTTATACTGTAAGAAATAAAACTGAATTGCATCTGTTCTCCTCCTTGATCCCATTTATGATTTTACCATAATCAGCCCTTAGTAACCTCTTTTTCAAGGGTAGAAAGTCCTCATTTATTTAGTCTCTACGTGTATGGAAGATGCTCTGCTTATTCTGGTCACCTTTGTCTGCACAATTTGTAATTCTGCTCCACTTCATTCAAAGAAATCAGAGCTGTGTGCTGCACGCAAAAGGTAGGCTCATGGTTCATCTGGAATAATTTTTTTCCCTGGTTTAGTCTTCCTGCCTAGGAATTCATACTTCTCTGAATTTCTGACCATTGCTTATTGCTTAGCTAATGTCTTCATTAAGCTGTGTTTAGGGGGGCTGGAATCTCTATCCTGAGCAATACCTAATGTAACCATTTTTTGTGTAGGCCTAACAAATTTGTCTCTCCCAACATCTGCTGCTTGGTATTTAACATCACCAAAGTAATCTGTGATCTTATCTCCCAGTTCTTAGTGTCATGGAATACTTTTTGACTCTTGGCAGACAGTTTTAGTTTAGCCTGCCTTGAATATTGACTCTGTGTGTGCTGCATACGTGAGGGGTGGAAGGGGACAGCAAAAGTAAGAGCAAAGTGCTCTGGACAGGTCTATCTGCCAAGAAATGATGGGTCCCCCAGGACAAATTATCAGCTGGCTTCTGAATGGCACAAATGAAAGCAGCTGCCAACTCTTTTCATCAGTCTGGGCTTTGTCTCCCTCTACAGAACAAATGTCAGGTCATTATTTAAAGAGGAGCTCAGCGTGAGTGAATTTTCCAGAGTGCTGAATGAGCTGTCATCCTGTAGATTAGTTTCTGGGATCATATAGGTAGACAGGGGTGAATTGCAAATCCTCTGGGAGACCATTCTTCTGAATGCAGTAATTGGATGTATCTCTGAAGGATGTAGTTGGGTTAGAAATCTGCAGCTTAGTGTTAGTTCTGCAAGGCAGGCAGCAACAGTAGGAATGGAAATGCGAAGGTGATAAATGGATGTGGAATGAAGCTGTTGAAGTACAGCAGTGTGTGATGCCATTTCTTACACTAAGGAAGGCAGCCTCTTGCAAATCTAGGACTCTATGGTTGTGTTTATGTATTCCAGCATTTTAAATACTTATACATTTGTTAAAATTTGAACCATGCTGAGACTCTTTTGACTCCATGCAAAGTAAAAGGGCTACCAGTACTTCTGGTTCCTCTCTGATAGGCAGTGAAATTAATGGACAAATTATTTTAAAGCTTTTGTCAGTTTCTGATGTGAAATATGAATATGGTCTTTTCTGCTATTTCATGGGTTTCCATTAGCTGTGAAGCTGATGTACTATGTCTTTTTACTCCTAGAATGATTAGTTATTATGTACAGGTAACATTTTTCATTCAGCTGCTTTTTTTATAAGTGTGGATTTAATGAAGAACTTAAAACATGAAGGTATCACTTAAGTCTCATTTGTTGATATATTTCATGTTTTACTGTACAATCACCTGAATTATCTTTATTAAACTAAAGCAGTGAGAATGAAGTTACATGATGGTTCTTCTGGAAGATTATGCTGTTTGTTAGCAGGTCTGTTGCCTGCATATGTCAGTACATTAAGTAGGTAAATCATGGACTTCACTACAATTTTCCTTTGCCTGCTATATAATACTGATCCAAGCATTTATAAACAAAATAAGTTAAAAAGTACTGTGAAGTTTTCTTAGTGGGGGAGAAGGAAAACAGAAACTGTCATGTATATTAAAAATACTAAATTTCTGAACTTTGTATTAAAGAAAAACTTAAGTCAGGACAAATCAAGCCAAACGCTGGTCCTGGCGTTTCTGAAAAAACGCAGGAAACAAAACAAGGTGCATAGCTCAGTAAGTACCAGCCCAAGGAAATAGCCAAATAAAACATTTTGTGAAGTTTTACCCTGCGCGGGTTTTTCTGCCCCGCGCTGAGGCGGCAGCGGCTCCGGCCGCGCAGTGCCGCGCTCCCTTCCGCTGTCGGCACCGCCCTCGCTGGTTCTGCCGCTCCTCTGAACCCCCCAGCCGGGCACTGCGGACCCTCAGCTGCCACCGCGATCAGGTGATGGCTGGCCCGGCCCGTTTCTCACCGTTTTCCTCCACTCAGCGTGTCCCGGCTCGTAATCCCGGGAGGCGGGGGCACACCAGGTGCGGGGCGGGGCGGGGAACCCCCGGTACCGCTGGTGCGGGGCGCGCTGCCCACCGCCAGGTGACGCTGCAGCACCGGGTACGGCCGCCGCGCTGCCGCTGAGGGGCCGGGCGGGCAGGAGAGGAGCCTCTCACAAGCCGTGTTAAGTCCCTCTGTGAACATTGGCTTCCCAGGCTGCTGGTCTGCTTCCAGTAGCAAAGGATTCCGAGGTGCTGCTTCCTTTCCTCCTCCTCTCGTTCTGCTCTGATGCTTGGGGCCCGGAGGAGTTAGTCCAGACCCGAGGTGGTGTGGAGCACTACTGCTCTGTAACTCAGCACAACTTTTCCTGGCCCATGACCTGTGTTTTATCACAGGGTAACCTCAGCTCAACACTGTGAGTCGGGTGGAGCTGACAGGGACTTTCTCAGCCTTTCAGCTTCACTGGCAACTCGTCCACAGAGCACTAATGCTGCTCCTTTTACCCATCCCGTGACACTTCCTTGGTGTAGCAAATGGAATTGGCCCTGTCTGGAATTCTGCTTTAAAATTACATGTGGATAAATATTTTAAATTTACCAGATTGCTAATGATTTTCGAAGGCTCTAATTAAGTGATTAAAGCAGCCATTGCTTTTCCAGGCCTCGACCTATGCTGTAATTCAGGCATTCTGCAAAGGAAGTCACACAGCCAGTGTTCAAAGTGAGGCCCATGCAAGGATCATCACAAATGCCAGGTACTGTGTTTGCCTTATTAACTTACCTCAGGAACTTGTAGCGAAGCTGTGAACACTCACCTTGAGATGTTTCTCATGACAGGGTTTTTATTACAGACATTTAGAGAGCCATGCAGTACAAAGGGATGGTTAATGTAAATTGCTGTGATTCATGCTTAGAACATGCTGTAAGTCTGTAAATAGACTGGAAATCCTTACAAACCCACTGCCAGCCCCCATAGACTGCTTTGGGGGGAACCAATACTTCCTCACTGTGGACTTTTAAAACATTTAACAATTAAAGTAGTCAGCAGTGGTGCTTGGAAAGCTGGTAAAAGTGACAGGCCAGGGTTCTGTTTGGGAGTTTGGTGCAGGGCAATACTGTGGAGATTCCCGTGGCACTGAGCCCTTACCTTAAGAACCTCATGACCCATCTGCCCCATCCGTCTTAGGGATGCTTCCTATAGGAGGGGTGTTGAACCTTCTAGCTTCTGCCTCAGGATGGTGAACCTTCTAGCTGCTGCTCTGTCCAGTTGGCCTTTGGGAACCTCCAAAATTCCATTCAGAGGGTGAGCTACAAAGAGAGGAGGTACACCTTGTGAAGGAACATTAGGCACGCAGAAAAATAAAAACTCTCACAAAAGAATAAACCAAGAAACTTAACAGAGAGGAATTTGATAGTGGAGCAGCAAGATAGTCTCTAATATTCAACCCCCAGCTCTTCAGAAGGGTGTGGGTGAGGTCTTTTAGCTGTCCTGAAACTCAAGCACTTGGGAAATGTGAAGATTTGGGGAAGTGGAGGTTTAAAAGCTCCCACAGACACTACCTCCTCCGACCTGCTAGAGCTTTTACTGTGAGGATCTGTCTGTCTCTTTGAATTTAAGTTGGGGTTTTTTGTTTGTTCTCATTGCAGATAACTGAGGGAGCTGACTTAGCTCTTTTCAGATCTTCTCCATTTCATTTTTCTGCCTCAATTTAATGGTAGTTCTCGCTTTGTTGCTGTATATCTGACTCTGATATTCCTGGCCTTTGTTAGGGACACGCTGGGAAAGTAGATCTGGGAGCTGCTTTGGCTGGTTTAAGAACAACAAAGTTACTTTAGCAAGCACCAAGCAGGGATGAGTACTTTCCTTGTGGTCTCTAGACTATAAAACAGTACAAAAGATTTTTCTCCAAAGACCATCCTTCCAAACCTTGCTGTTGCTTTCTTTCCCTTGCACTTTGAAGGTTTGAAAGAAGAAGTAATTTCCTTCGATTTGTTATTATGAAGAACTGACTAATGTGAATCTAGGGGTTAACACTCATGGCAGCTGAATGGTGGGGAAGCAGAAGCAGCTCTGACTTACACTGGTTTGCACAAGGTCCCTGGAGGCCATCACACTGGCAAGAATTATTGCCTGAAGGGCAATTACATTGGCAAGCATCATCTGGAGCACCATGCACCCTACTTTCTCACCTCATCATGCCAATTCATGCCAGCCAGCTTTGTTCTGACACCCATCCCCTACCACAGGGGCAGGTGGCAAGAAGCCAGCTACACCCAGCATGGGCTCAGTGCTCCTAGGAGAGCCAGTAAGTGAGGGCAGCTCACCCTGCCATTGTGCCTTAAAAATTCAACACAGAGCAAAGAATAAAAATAAAGCCTGACTGAACAAAGCTTAGACGGGTGTAGAGGACTTATTTGGTAAAAAAGAGGAGCAAGAGAGGGGGAGCAAAGAAAACAAAACTGACATGCTGGACCTAGGCCTGACTGGTGATAAATGAACAGATGGAGGGCTATTCTCATCCTACTCCTAGGGAGAGGGACAATACTGTGTTACTGTGAGACAAAAGATGTGGATGGAGTGGTGCAGATTTCCCCATCCTGCCTGCTGCCTTCTGAGATGGCCATGATCCCTCTGGGCCTTCACTGCTCTTATCTCATTAGGGTTAGGGATAGGGTTGGGAGCAAATAAAGCTTGGCACTGGGTTAGTATGCTGCTGGATGGAGGCCACCAAAGGAGAGGCTGCTCTGCTCAAAGACTGGTCCCCAGGTGAGTTTATCCTCTGGGCTGTGGCTGGGGAACCCAGGCTCAGCCTAAGCCTCTGTCAAGGTCTAGGTTAGGGATGAGGCTGATTCTGGCACTATGGAACTATTGTACTTTTTACTTAATAAAATCATGTAAGATGAGATGACTGGAAGACCAAGATTGAGCAGCTGCAGAAAGCACTCATAAATGAAAAAGAGAAGCATTACAGTCCTACTTGTTGCAGAGAAAATCCTACTTTTACATAGCTACATAGGCCCCAAAATATATTTCTGCTTATCATCCATACTGGAGGTACAGAAACCAAGACATATTTGTGAAAAGAAAATTTAAAAAGAAGAGCTATATGAAAATATAGAAGCCTATTAGCAGCACAGTAGGAGTGCATTCAAAGAAGTAAAATCATTAAAAGCAAACTGGAGGGTATCTAAAGATACAAGTTTCTGTTGAGAAAGCATATTGGGTCTCACAGCAAAACTCTTAGAAAAATTTTCTTTAAAATATGAAAAAAATAAGCTAGCTGTAGGATAAGGAGTGCTATTAAAAGCAAGCTAGCAATAGATGGCTGAACGCTGAGGGGACAAAGTAGACTGCTGATTTATATTTATTTAAAGTGGTTAAGAGAAAAGCTGACTGTGAAGAGCTACCAAAATAACTTAATAGTTACCAGGATTTAATACAACCATTATAACTCAATTCATTTATATGTAAAGTGATAAGCAGGAGAAAAAGAGTCTGACTTGACGTTCGTGATGGGATCTGAGCTGCTCTTTGCCATCCACAAGTGGTGCCTGGGACTGATTGCTCTCTGTCTCACCCAATGTCTGGATGAAGCAAGGACAGGTCAGTTTCAAAGAAAACTTAAGACAATAAATATTCCTGAAAGCACTGAGGAATAATATTAGGAAATCCTTTTCCTCAAGGATGTTTCAGGAATGCTTGGAGTCTATGTTGGATTTGGAAAGGTCAAAGAACAACAACAAAACATTACCTGATATCTATCTCTGGTTATAGCAAGTTTGAACCACAGGTTGGTTTTTTTCAGCAAAGGTATTAATGTGAGCTGTGACTATGTGCCTGACTTTTCTTTGTAGTTAAGACAGTGCAGCTGCCATCAACAGCTGCCATACAACCCCCAGTTCAACTCAGCAAAACTTAGAGGTGGAGCAGTGCCAGGACCTGAGGTTCATGTCACTTGGGCTTTTATTGCAAACCTGGAAATTATAATTCTTTGTTTATCTCTCTGACTTCCTTAAAAATTACAATAGAGAGAGAATTTTTAATCTTATTCATTTTCTCCTGTATTTCGAAGGTAGATGTAGGTCTTAGCCTATATGTTAGCATCAACAAGAGGGCTTTGAAATGGTCATATGCTGATAATAGATTTATACCATAAACTGTGGAATATAAGTTTGGAAATTTCATCTTAAATACTCTCTTTTGGATTCTTCCAAGAATTCTGCAGGTTGATTAGTATTAGTATCATTTCATTATGCTGACCTCAATGTGTACTCCAGTCAGTCCCTTATCTTAATCTTCTACAAAGTCATTATTACACTTCATAAACTTACAAATCTGTGCCAAGATCTAGGATGCCTCAGCCTATAGTGAGACCTGTAGCCTGGGGTACTTATTGGTATATCCTCCACTTCAATATTTCTCATCACTTTCAGAAAAAAAGACACAGTGAAGAACAAGAAATAGATTACATACTGGGCTGATTTAAATGGTGGCTCAGGTGTTTTGGGACAGGAGCTTTTGCATAGGTGGGAATGACAATAACAAAGAAATAAAGTTAATATATGGTGTTCCTCATCATCAGAGACTCTCAGTGTACATGTAAAGAGCACTCTGGGCTCCATACAAAACTAGGGACAGCTGTGGCTCACTTCTACATCTTATGGTGAAACCCAGCTCAAAACCACACAAAACCAAGGCATCACATGGCTCATAATTTGTCATCTTTGTGCTAATTTGAGCTGCTGGTACTTCCAGGATTGACTTATGTACAGTACTACCTATCCTTTCCTGTTCTGCTCTTCTGAGTGCAATAGCTTACAATGACCAACAAGAAAAGCAGAGAAAAGAGTGTTTCCTGGGAGGAGCACTGCCAGTGGAGAAAAAAGTCTCCTAAAATCTGTGGATTTCCTGAATATGCCTTAAAACTCTTTCTAGTAGCTGAAATCTGGCGGTTGCAATAGCAATTAAAAATTAGCACCCAGTAAAACAATTAGCCAAATCCATGGAGTCTCAAACTGGCAAAGAAACACTCCATTTAATGAACACACAATGCACAGTTTCATAGCAAACCTGATGAGTATGGTAATATCATTTGGAATGGAAGAGATGTGTATTTCTGAAGCTGTATGAGGTAGGGCTGTAAATCAGAAACATCTGTCACCAGGCAAGAAAAATACAGACAACATCCTCAATAAAAAACATCTTCCCAAACACTGAGTTAGCATGATAGCTTCAGGCAGGACTGTTTTGCCCCGACTCTGAAAAGGGAAAAGAAAACAACAAAAAACCCCAGGCTCTTTCAATGGAGGAAGTTGCCAGCAGCTGCAGGTTGATGCAAAGAATGATACAGAGGCAGCAGTTGCAGCAAGCCGGTTCTAGTTCCCAAAACCTCGAGGATCCAAGGGACTGGGAGCTGAGAAGCCTCTCCGTGCTTCAATCACCCTGTGGGAAAAGAGCAGAAAAGCAAGCTGCCTAAATGTTTCTGCTCTCTGCAGAAAAGGGACAGCTCAGACCTCACTGTGCCAGGCCTCAGGACTGGCTGAAGCTCAGCAGCCCCAGCAAGGGTACCACAGAGCAGGGTGGGCTCTCTCAGAGATGTGGGGGAAGAATCAAGCCTTGCCAAGGGACTGACTGCATAAAGATGCTCTGTGGCCCTGGACAGTTTCTCATTGCACTGTGCTTCTTGACAGGAAAGTCTATGCCACAGTTTTACTCATATTTGGAATCCTTTATCCGGGCAAGAATTTTGTCAACATCAGGAAGACCTCTGCTCACATTATACCCCCCAAACAAGGCTCTTTTTGACGATACTGTTTAGTCTGCATCCTTAAATGCTGACAATCCACTTAATGGCAATCTGCTTGCTCTCTCTTAATGCCTTCAGCATTAAGAAATGAATGCTCTTTATTTTTTGAAGGAACTCTGTCTTTGCTGGAATCCTAAAGATTAAAAAAATGGAGCAAGAACAGAAAAATATGTTCTTTTTTAATTTTACACATTTGTAAAGCCCAGGTGTTTTTCACAAACAATTTAAACATCATCAGACTTGGTTTCTTCTGTTGGTCCTACACCAGCTGCTCTGAAACGAACAGATACTGCACTGGTACAGATGTGGGGAATTGGACCCTATATTAAAGAAAAAGCCCAATCATTCAAAACATGTAATGAATCTCACTGTTAAATCACCATAAGAAGCTCTGCCAGCGCTACTCTGCCCCATACCATGCACTGAGGACTGTACCTACCAGGAGCGGTAATTTCCAGCCCTCTAACCACTGAGAAAGGAACTACAGCTCAGCCCAGCTCATTAGACCAGCAGACAAGAAATACAGGGGATAAAAGGTCCAGTTTCGTGCAGCTGCACTGTGATACAGCAGCTCAGTTTGGGGTCAGACAGGTGGCAGAGCAGGAAAGGAGATGCAGAGACCAGGAGGATGGGGAGATGTCTGCCTTTCTCAGTGGCAGCAAAATTAGCTCCCCCCTCCCTGCAAAGTGCTTGGCTCAATAGGTCCTAAACTGAGGCCTGTAATTTGGGATGGAGACTTTGTCTTCAGGCTTGAAGGTGCTCTGCACCACTTTATAATAAATTGCAGGAGACTTCTTTCCCTTTTCCTTCTAGTGATATTCAGTTGCATTCAATTACAAATAACCTTGCACGTCTGGCACAGGTGGATATTCCTGACTAGTTATCAGGAACATCATATTAAATATTACATTATTTCCTGTCAGTGGCTGGTCAATTTTCATCTGTGTTGAATGCTTCTGTTTTGTATAAACATCCACCCGACCAGGCATTTCTAGGGCTTTATTTATTACCTGTCTGTGATGCTTGAACTGTCTCATCACTTAGATTACATGACTCATAAATGCACTCAAGATACATACTGAAATAAGCCATTCTTCTCTCCAAATACAAATCCTATTATATTTCATTACTTCCATATTCATGTGATTTAGCATTTATTGTTCTTCAGACACAGAGTGATGCCAGCAGTGCTTACTACTGACTACTGACTGTATGTATTTTTCTTTCTGGTGTTTAGTGGATTTATATGACAGAACAGATACATTTTTTCTGTAGGCTGTGAACTGCCTAATCTTTGACAGCATCAAGCATTACCCTGTGTTAAACCTGTAGCCTTGAGAATGACTAGCAGCACTGCCTCCCATCTATTTTAACTTCATTTATGTTTGTAGTACTTAAAGTGTATTTGGACATGAAACTGCAGGACATGCACAGGCAGAAGTTCTCACTATTTTTCACCACTTCTGGGTGGAAACCATTTTCAGTGCTCATTTACCTCCTCTCTTCCAAGTAGTAGGTAGCAGGCTCCAGTGGGCTGAGATCAGCAGTACATGCTTTGATTCACAAGTTCACTTTTCTTTTTTTTTTGTTTGCCTGGAGACCACAGTGCAGGGCACTCCAGCCCCCATAAAGCTTCCCAGGACTGTAGTGACATACACAGAGATGCTCCACACTGGGATATGAGCAAGTAGTTTTCACTGAAAAGATTAGTATGCTTTAGTTAGCCTTTTCACAAAAAATCACACTCAGATCCTGTGTGTTCAGTTTGAGAAGGGAGGTGCCGTAGGAGCAGAAATTAGCAGTTGCAAAGGATTACACAAACAGACGTCTGTGCAGTTTCAGATTTTGGGAGGACTTGAAGACTAAGTCATGTGGATGAGAAACATCAAATAATGAAGTACCATCTGGGCCCTTGCCTAGGATTATGAGTAGAGGCTTTCCTAAAGTTCACATTAACATGTATTTTTTTCTCAGTTCTGCATAATCTAGCTCCAAACAACTGACCTTGTGTGACATTGTGCTCCAGCATATTTTTTCAGGTCCATTCACACCAGCTAATTTGAGGAATGGTTTGTTCAGTTTGGTTTTTTGAAATTAAACCTCTGAAAATCCTCCTGAGCATGCCTTCCACCCCAGAGCCAACTCATTGCTAATTAGCACGAATCACACAGACATAACCTTTGGAAAATACTGCTGATGCACCATGCATTTCAAAACACCATTCAACATTACAAAGTGATTTGTTGAGAACATTGTAATAAATATATTTTGCACAAGAGAAGTATGGCTAGGCAGAAAACCTTATCTAATCCCATTTTATGCCACATGACATATTAAATGTATCAACTGCTTTCGTACAGGATCCAGATGTAAGCATGCTGTTGGCTTTAGCTCTATACTAAGTTTATATATAAATATAAATCCTATGGCTTTTCTAGTTTTCCCTTTCCCATGCTGGATTAACACATCAATAGCTGGGAAAGAATGTTTTCAACCATGCCACAGAATTTTATTTTTAAAAAAACGTCCAGACATAATGCCCAACAGAAGAGAATTTTAAGCCTCAATTTCTCTCTGCCTCTGCTGCACAGACAAGAAAAAACAGCAGGCTTGACAGTTCAGAATTTTCTTTCATCCCAATACACAACAAGGATTTGAAAGTCATGAAAGGAAGAAAAACCCACACACTTTGGGAATACCAAAGGGAATTTATTCAATCATTATGCTGAGATAAGATCAGAGCACCTTGTTCTGATGTTACCATTTGCATGTGTGCCTTCCAGAGCACCACCATAGGCATCCCAATGAGCAGCCAGAACAATGCAGGTTGCACCTGGCCAAAACCACAGAGGATATTTCCCAAGAATTTCAATGAAAGATAATATTGATGAACATGATGTGTTATTGCAAAATCCTGATTACATCGAATTTATATTTTCTTGATGAGGAAACAGAATTGAGTTGTCTTCAGAAAGTAAAAAGGATTGGTTCATTTTGCAGGGATGGTTATATGCAAAAAAGTTTTGTTGATCTTGCAGACAGGGAAAATTTAGACCCACAAACCCCATATCTCTGCTAATTTTTTCAGTAAATGTGTATATCACCTTGCAGGGCGCTTCCTTTCATTACTGTTTTGTTCTCACCCACACCTGTGAAACTAGAATCACTTCCCCCAAGTTGTTCTGCTTTAGATACTTTCATTTTTCTGTGTGTGAATTTCTGATTTCCTTTCTTTATGTCTTGCATTTATCTACTTCTTTAATCCCATTTGCAGAGTGCTACTTTCAGTCCTGCTTCAAATGTAACTGAGGTTTTCACATCCTGCTATTTCAATAAAAAAGAAATACCCTTCTCTTATTCAATTGCACTATTAATGTCGAATTTACAGCTATGCTTTGGAGTAAGATGTTTTTCATGATTCTTTTTAGCTAGAAGGGAGAATATAATTTCTAACAGTAAGCAGTAGCAGGCCCTTGTCTGCTGCTCCTTTGAGAGAGCATTAAACTTTGCTGTGGGAAAAAGACCCTCCCCATCTCTACAAAATCAAACATATAAAAGAGTTTTGGTTTTTTTAGGGGCTTTTATGTTCAACCTATGTCTTTGCTCATCACATGATGAGTGGTCTCTGCTTTGCTGGTCTCCTGTCACAGTGCATCTCTGATTTTCAGCCTAAGAAAACAAAGCCATTCTTGGCTTTGTGAATAGGCATACGTATTACCATTCATTTTAGTAAGTGGAGATATTTCTTCTTACCTACCAAATAAATATTCAGGGCTGAAGCACAGTAACATTTAAGACAGTCATTAGTGTACCCACCAAGAGATTTTAACCAGTATGGACATACAGACTTCGGAAAACAAATATCCTAGTGTACATGAAGTGAGAACTGTGTGGTTTGAAGAACAGACTCTAGACAGAAATGACTTTTCTCTGAACTTATTTGGACTAGGCTGAAGAAAAAAAGAAAAAAAACAAAAAAAAACCCCACATAAAAATGTCCTTCCTTCCTGATCTCTGTAGCCCTCCAAGCTCTTTCCTCTTGTCATCCTTTGGCTTACAACTAGTCCCCCAAAAGGAAAAAGATAACTCCACTTAGTCATGGTTTCTCCCCACCTCACACAGCTTTAGTACTGACACACATCCTGGTAATCAGACAGAGAATGTGACTTTCCTTTAAAATTGTTTTTTACTTTGTTTTTAAATTGATTTGGCAACATTATAATTTTTACTAGATGATAATTTGACTATACTCATAGAATCCCAGAAGGGTTGGGACTGGGGGGGCCTCCTCCATTCCCACCCCTGGCAGGAACTGGGGTATCTGGAGCCAGTGGCTCACTGCCCAGCCTGGCTGGGCTTCCAGTATTTGCAGGGATGGTCACTCCACAACCTTGGTGGGCAATCTGTGCCAGTGTTTGACAAGCCTCACAGGATGAAGGTTTTTCTGTTATTCTTATAGAAAAGTTCTTGTGTTGAAGTATTTCAAATAATGGTCCTAAGACTTGTTGCTTTCAGACATCAGAAGAGTGTCAAGTGGAAGAGAACACTCACACCCTGGAAAGCGCAGTCATGACCCATTCAGTGATACAGAGTGACAGATAAAAACTATACTACTGATAGCTTTTAAAATTGGAAGTGGCACATTCAGTCAACAGCTCTTTACATACACAAGTCAAATGGAGAATAATTCCCTTACCATATTTTCTATCCAATTCCCAATGCTTCCCAGAAGCTCAAAACTTTTAAGTGAGATGCTGTTTCTGCTGGTTATCAGGCCGTTACCCTATCATTCTGTCACTGTAGTGACTGAATAACTTCAACATGCCTGGGGCAGCTCTATAAATATGAAGATAATATTTCATAATATCAGTGTAAAATCCTGTAAGCACACTACTCTGTTTCTTTTTTCAAAGGGAAAAAAAAATTGTGAAAGCATGTAGCAAACTGTAGAAGTTACCTGCTCTACTAGTACATAAAAGTTAGCAGCTTGCAAATAATTCAAAGGGCCTTAATTTTCCTTTTTCTTCCATATTACACCATTTTACTACAGGGGCATCTATTCTGATTTGGCCCGATGGGAGGATCAGACCCACTAACTCCATAGAAGTGGCTGTGGCACGACTGTCCTAACCCACAGAGTCAAATGCATTTGATTTCTTTGCTTTACTGGGCAGGATAATAAAGCTTTCCTGAACAGCAGCATTTAAAGCAAGTGAACTATGTGAAATGTCTCCCCTCAACTGCTATTACACAGCTTGCAACATTTCGTTCAGGAGATTAAGTCTGCATATCTTCACATTATCTCTTTGTAATTGGAAAAGTTGTGTTTTGACAGAGAGAATGTGGCAGCCTCCCTGAGCCTCGCTGCAAGCCAGTGCTGAGTGCCATCTGGAGAACCTATGCCGAAGTCAAGCAACAGCATCCTGTCATATTTTATCTGGAACTTTGCAACAGGACAACTAATAACATCTTAAGCTTCATTTCTCTGGCTCTTATGCTCCTGGCAGAGGTCATAACCAGTAGTGGCTTTGCTGATTTGCTGCATCAAAACTAATTAGGTTGCCTTGCTCACTGACAGAGCCTCCTTATAATTGTGTAAAAGCCTCCAGCATTACTTTTACTCATTATGTCAAGATTTAAAATTCATAAGTCTTGCAATTCTAACAGCTTCCCAGTCCTAAACTTTTATGTTTATTATGGTGCTTATTCAACTTGATGGAGCTACCAGTCCCATAAGTTCGTGTCTCCCTTCCTTCTTTAAAAGTGCTGCTGGTGAGAAGCAGTGTTCATGGCATGAAAACTTGTGCCTTCTCTTGCAGATGCAGACTTCAATTCAGACTCGTTATTTTTTACATTCTTTACATCAATGGGAATGTCCCAGGCTGACTAATTGTGGCTTGTAAGTCAGTGCAGTGAAGCTTCTTCCCATCTGCATCTGAAGAAAAGTTGATGCAGGTGACCTTTTAACCATGCTTATTGGAAATCTATTCTTTTATTAGACATTCTCACAGTGTATCTTACTGAATGAGTCAGTTTTAAAAATATGAGTAAAATTAAGATAACCGTTGTGTAAGGTTAAAACTAGGGCAATGCTTTGGGTAAAAGTCAGGGCACATCTTAACGGCTCTTATTTCAAGTGAGAAACCAGCAGGAAAGAATATTTCTGTCTGCACAGAGGGGAAAAAAAAAAAAAAAGAGAAGTAAGGTTTAACAGTTTCCTGCTCAAATGTTGTAAAACTTGTCAGCAGGGGGCTGTGGCAGTAAGAGAAATAGTGCTTTCTCACAGCAGGAAAGTGGCACTTCACTCGGCTTCCTACACTGATTATCAAGATGAGGCAGTCTTAAAGAGCAAGCACAGCGCTTAAATGTATTATAATGTGTGGAAGAATCATGGTACAAAAAGGACAGCACTATTTGCTCTAAAACTTTCCACCTGCTCCTGCTTGCAGGGGCTACAGTAGTGGTGAGAACTCATCCAACTTTCTTGCTTTTGTCCAATGAAAATATCAGCTTTATCCTAGGGAAGGCTGAGTCAGTTTTGCACTATGCTTAGTACAAATCCTGGATTTTGTTGGACATTAATGTCAGACCATGTGATAGAGAAAGATGTTAGAATGAGACGTGTGAGAATGAGAGTTAAATAAGTATTTATTTATTTATTTGTTCCTGTGCTCAGAGTGATTGTCCTGCTCTTATATAATATTCTTGCACTTCCTATTTCTTTATTCTTTACACATTTTAGCATAAGGAAAACATCATAAAATTATGGTACTTCTTCTTGATAGATAATCATCTGCTCTACCAAATCTTCTCACTCTTTCTGTCTTATTAAATGTATCTTGTATGTTCTAAAATGTATGAAAGATTTTTGAGCAATGAACACCCATTCCAGGGTCATAAAATGGAACATATGCTGTTCATCCCATGAGCATTTCCAGGTGGGAGTTGGATCTTTCTGAACATGGATGTACATCTATGGTTGTAACTAAAAGTTTGAATGAACCTTATATGATAACAGACAGATGTAAATTAAATGAGACCTGGAATATCATGTTCATAATGGAATCCATAATTAACTGAGGAGACTGGATATTTAACAGGGGAAAGTTCCTACATGATTAATGATCTGGATGGATTGCTTTCAGAAAGGATACTAACCTAGGCAAGCATGTAGGCTGACAATGATGTGTTTCAGGAGATTATAGCTGTTTGAGTCAACAGATATTTTAGAATGCTCAGATCCTCAAGGCACTATGCATATATACTCATTTTTTGCTCTGACACCTCCATTCCATATTCCTTGTGATAACAAAGTTAATCATGTGTATAAATATGTGCAGGACTATTGCTTAATGATGGAGACAAATTACTTAGCATGTAATACACTACTCCAATTAAGAAGTAGAAATAAAAGGAAAGAAAATTAAAACTGAAAATCAAGAGATCCCTTGTCACAGATGTCGGAGTATGAATTGTTTTGCATGGCTGATGTTTGAAGTTTCATTGTTTGGATCTTAAAACCAAACCAAAGCATTCAAATCCTTAATCAAAACAGAATAGTAATCAGCATGCTCTAAATGGGTTAAGTTTTCTCTGACTGTAACCTATGCATCCAAATGTGTGTCTCCAGACTGAGCTTTGGAATTGATGAGATCAAAAAGCAATATCTTGTTTATGTGCTTGATAGGGGTTAGAGGTACAGACAATTTAGTTCCTTGGGAATACACATGTGCTGTTATGTGACCACGGGGCAGTAGAGGAGCTCACACTTCTGATCTGGGAACTTAGCATGAGTTAGTAATCCTCACTGTCCCAAGGCTGAAGTATTTCTGTATTATTATTTGATTTAGGAAGCTTAAAAATCTGAGACTGGTCTCTTTGAAGAGAAAATGGGATAGAAAAAAGAGCACCATGAACAACTCAATATAACCTTATTGGCATAGAAGCAGTCATACGACTGAGGAGTCATCAAAAAAAACCCCCAAACCAAACGTTGCTGTCATTCTTATTTTGTGAATCTTTTAAAATAGATTTTTAAACAAGAATGATGCAGCACAAACCAAAACTGTGCATACAGCTCCAACTTTGAAAATATTCTTTCAGAAGAGATGTGTTATTTCATCTCCTGTTTTTCTTAGTTACTCCTATCTTTCTGTTTGGCTGAAATACAAGCTTTAGAACTGCGTTCTTCTGGGAAAAGGGTGTTGCCTAAATTTTCTTACCACATTAGAGGAGTCTGTTTTGATAAAACATAATGGAGGCTGGGTTAGACTACTGCCCATCACTCATGGCTGCTTCCAGTGTGGGAGTGCTGTGAGGACCATGTGTTACAGCTGCTTTGTCCAATGAGGTAGCTTAAAGAGGGACATAATACAGCCATAAATTCACAACAAAGAATCCCCTGCTGTAAAAGAACACTGCTGGATATAAATGTGCCACAGTTAGTTTGTGTGGAGACATAAAATCTTGCTGGAAAAGGGGTTGGAGTGGGGCACAGTGGGATTATGCTGCACCTTGTGTCTGCCTGTGTGCTCCTGCTGCTGGCACATCTGGGACTGCACCCTAACACATCCCATCCAGAGCTGCCCTCTGCTCTCCAGTGAGGACAAAAGTGACCATGTGGGGGAACAGCCTTCTGAAAGACTAAAGGTGTGGGAACTGAGAGGTTCCTATACCACCTGCCTTTTCCCTTCAGTTCTCATGTTACAGGAAAAGCTCTTCCCATACGCAGTATATGTCAATCGTGTGTGCCAAAACTCACTTCTGTAAGTAAATCCTAGGTTTTCAGTAGCATGAACAGGGAAGCTGATTTAAGTCCTGTAAATCTGTATTGAAGTCAAATTCTTCAGATCATTGTCCTTTATGGTGGAGGGTTAGTTATTTACTTAGTTCTAATGTACATCTTTAGATATATTAAAAAAACAAACAAAACCCAAACAAAAACAAACAAACAAAAAAAAACCCAAAAAAACCCCCCAAAAAACTACACCCAAGCATTAAGAAGCTGACAGTGGTTACAGTCTGGATACCCCAAAGCAGTTCCAGCAAGTAGTAGCTGTTATTGATGGGATAGCACCAGCCAATCAAAATGGAACCAAGAAGTAGAACTGTGATTGAGATTTCAGTGTCTGAGGATGGAGATCATCAGGTTTCCTCCAAGAGAGCTGAACCCACCTTCTGTTTCTCATTTTGCTAGGTTGCTTCTCCACAGTTGGAGAGGGGTGCTAAAGAGACATCGCTAGTACCCAGCCTTCTGTCAGAATTGGAACTGTCATTAGTGCTGTGCAAAGCTGATTTGGCCTCTGAGCATGCTAAATAATGTTTGTTCTATGCTGATAAATTTCAGTGTATTTATCTGCCTTTTAAAGTCTGTGTGGATAGCATTTTGTTGAGGGTTATCTCTGGAAGTGGACATGACAAGGAATTACTAGACAATACAGGGTTCAGAGCTGGAGCAAGAGAGGCCCTTATGGTTCCCTCTGAGTTCATGGTGTGCTGTTGGACAAGCTGGATTAACACTGGAATTTCATGCTTCTTACAGGACTTGGTTCTGACTGCAGGGAGTTTTCTAGGCCCACTCAGCTGACACCGTTGTACACTGAGGAACGTATTCAGAGTCTATTTAAATGTGACACATCTTGTTTGTAAATTTATTTGTTCCATAGTCAGTTGACATGGTTTAGCATCTTGTCATCAGTGTTCAGAGCTCAGTATTTTCCCACATCCAGTGAGCACAAGCTTTACCTTTAGCCGGTGTATTTCAGAGTTATGCTCTGTTAAAAAAAAAAAGACAATGCTCCCACAGCCTGAATGAGGAGAGGCAGTTCAGATTGCTGCTAACAGTGCCAGGAATATTCTATCTTTTTACTGCATATCTTTTCCTGTAGGATTTTAAAGCAATCTGAAATAAGCATCAGCTGCTGCTGTGAGGCAACACAATGTCTCCCTCTGCTTCCATATTCCAGAGAGTGCTTCAGCTTGCAAGACTTGCTGGGCTCAGGTCCTGTGGCTCAAATAGGAGAGAAAGATGTTGGGTGAATGGAGGCAGTTTTTAGCTCCTGGCATTTCTAATAAAGACATGATTGTTACGAAACCTCTTGCAGAGGTTTTTGTCTTTGGAGGACCTATCTGTCCTCTTTTGGAGGACCTTTGTCTTTGTTTACCTATCTGCCAGCCAGACTCTAGACCTGTGGAGTTCATAATACAGAAAGTCAGGGGCAAGGCTGTGACTCTGAGGAGTCTGTTGGGAGCCGGTGCCCAGAACTCTTCTCTGCCCATGTAACCAACCGTCTCTCTTATCAGGTGCAAGCATTAGTTCCTATATTTTGCAGTGCAATATGCCACATGTGCAAAAAAATTCCTCTGAGCAACTAGACGCTGACGAAAAGGGCTTTTTCTCTTGTTTCTGTCTCCTGATTAATTTAAAAATTAACTTGCATCGGTTTTTAATCTTCAGTTCTTTTTAGCCATTCTCCCTCTCTGGAATCAGTTGACAAGTCCTGGAAGTAAAAGCCACTGTGAATTTTGCTGGTGGTCTTTTTGCCTGCATAACAAAGCTGGAAAGAGAGAGGCAGGCCTGAGTTTATCACTGTTTCTCCTATAATTTTCCCTTGCACTGAGGAAGAAGATTCAGAAGACAACACCATTTAATCTGTTTTAGTAGACTGAGGATTATCATAGGTAATTCCATGTTCTTAATTTATACTTTATACTGAGAAGCCTGAGCCTGGTCTGCTTCACAGAACTATGAGAATGCCACAGGAAACTTCTCCATTTTAGGCTCTCATTTAAAAATATCTTCCATCTGAGGACGATTCATTCCCAGTTCTGTGAAGGGAATATTTTTTATGTATCTGCAGTTTGCTTTAGCATGACAGAGTGAGAAGAATATCTTAATTACCTGGCTTCCCCCCATTCCTGTAGCCTGTACTAGAGATACATTTAATACTATTCAAGAGGGAACAGAAGGTTGCATTTTCATTTGGAGTTGGCAAGTGGCACATCATTTCCAGATTTCTGAAAGTGAAAAGCTGTGTAAAAATAGAAAATTTCTATCTGCTATATTTACATGAAAAAAATGCTGTTGCTAAATTCCATGAAAACAAAAAGAAATGTCTGTGTAAAGAGATCCTTCAGGCAGATTTTGCATCTGCCTTTCTGATGAATTTCTGGAGGTCATAGATCGTTTTCAAACAACTATTGTCAAAGTATCCGAGAGACCCGCAAGAATCTCTGTAGACCCTTTTTGTCCTCTAAAGGCTTTTTGCCCCCTAATTAACAGGTAATCATGAAAGGAGGGAAACAAAGTTGCCAGCAGCCAGGGCAGCTCCGGTGTTTCGGGAACAACTTCCCATTTCCTCTCTCTCTATGCAAGTAGCGGCTTAATGGGGTGATGGCTGGAGATCAAAAAAGTAATTCAGAAGCAGAGTTTAACGCAGTGACAGCCAAGTGCAAAAAGTAATAGCACCGCAGTCTTCTCAGTCCCTTTCATAAACATGATGATGACTGTAAAATGACCAAGTGTGTAACAAGCCAGGGGTTCTCTTACCTGAGTCGGATAGAACCATCACCAGCTTCCCTTCAGAGTCAAGAATTTACTCCCCTTTTGTTTTTCCTATATAAGCAAATACATTTTCCAGTAGCAGTAAAATATATTGAGGGAGTGAATTTCAACTTAATTATTGTCTAGAGTGTCCAGATGTGTGTTTGTAATCCTGTCCTGGAACAGAACCACAAAATAGACATTAGCATCACAGCAGAGCCACAGCACCCTTCAAAGTGCCCTGTTTGCCACATTCAGTGCGAATGGATGGAAACAAGCAGTTGTTTCCCGGGGAGCCTTCAGACCGAGGGATGGGACATCTGCTGCAGATCTAAGGCAGTTTTTATAGCAGAAAGTAGCCCTGGAAAGCCTTTCTCTCCTAAGTCACCATATCACAACAATATTGGTGGGTGTCCAGGTTGATCTTAATTGAATTCCTGTACACACAAATAAGCTGTTATCAGTGCTCCCTCTCTTACTTGGTCTGAACTCCTCATTTTTATTTCTTTTTAACAAGAAACCTTGCTTGCATTTTAAACATTGCCCAGCCCCTTTGGGTAAGTACAATTCTGGAGCATTTTATGTTGGTCCCTTATCAGGGAAATTAGAAATCATGCCTCATGGCCTCGAGGGGAGAATTTCTGACACTCCCACAGGTAGCAAAAGAATCAATCAAAAAAAGCAAAACAAAGAAGAGGGCTCAGAAATCAAAGCTCTGTGTGTGTGTATGTTTGCAACTATGGAAATACAATCATGTCAAGAAATGTGTCTTTTCAAGAACGTCGGTTTTAAAATGTTTCTAAAATGCTAAAATAAATAAATAAGTAAGTAAATAATCTTAGAACCAAAATTGCGAGGTTTAAGCAGAGAAAGAAAAATAAGATTGCTATACTCAGCCCCCTGTGGAGGGGGAAATTCCTAGGAAATGTAAAGCTTGCTTTTTGTGTCGAATGAGTGCTCTGGCTGTGCTCCTGGTGCCACAGGGTCCCAGAGCCCACCCCGAGTGCAGTGCAGCAGAGAGTGGCACAAAAGCATTGGGACCCTCGTGTGAAGCAGGGGCACAGAGCACTGGAGGAACCTCAGTAGTGTTTGCAGATGAGCAGCTCCTGCCCACAGCCAGCCTTGGTGGGCAGAACAAGCAAGAGAAAACCCACTCCCCCCTCATTAGCTACATGAGTCTTAATTGCTTTCCCTTGTAGAGATCCCACGCAGCTTTGTAAACAGTGTGCTCAGATCGTGACACGCAAACATACATGTGATACCTTTATGAAATATGCAAAAAACGATGCACTGGGCTATGATCTGATCTGTGTGTGTATTTTAAAGCTTTTTGCGTGCTTTGGTTCATGTACTGAACATTTCTGACAGTTTGTTTGATGTAAACAGAACCAATCTGTCAGCGTGATTCACTCCCGGCACATCTGATAAGTATGACTTAACTTGCAGCAGGCTTGGATGTTTTTAAAGCACTTGCCTCCTTTGCAGTTAGCAAATTACTGTGGGGCAAAGCAAGCACAAAAGGCAATAACAAAAGGAATGATGGATTTGATCACATTACAGAAGAAGCAGGATGATTAAGAGATTGCTCTACCTAGCTCAGACACCTGGAAAGCAGAGCATGTGCCTCAGCTGCTTCACAAGAAGTGTGATCCAGAAGCCCCATGCTGTGCACAGACACTGTAACAAGGGGCTGTCATCACTTACTGTCCCACATTCCCTTTTATATGGATTTCCTTGATTAAGTTTCTGTTTTGACAGCTTTTGAACAGTAACACCTTTCTCTTTTTGCCTGTGAATTTCCTCCCTTGGAAGGTGCAAATTATGGTTTTACAGGGGCCTGTTAAAGGTGCAAATAAGCACAACACAGCCAAACCGGGACAGTATTGAAGCAGTAAAATATTGCAGCCTAATCCTGTTGAAAGACAATACGTATATATCGATGAGGTAGAGCTAAATGGTGGGAAATATATATGTGATTTTTTTCAGGTAGTGTGAAGTTCTGCATTTGCACAACCTGGGAACTTAGTAATGCTGAGAAGGTGGAAAGCACATGCACCCTAAGGATGGTTAAATTCTGGAAAAGAAACAGCTTTTGGTGGCAGTTCTTAAAAGCAATGTTAAAAGCAATGTTGAAAGCAACTGTTAAAAGCAATGAACACAAATCTTCACTTGGCTTGGACCAAGTAAGTGCCTCACAGTGTGAAAGGTGTAACTGGTGTTACTTGCTTCTGAACTTACTTTGACTTCTCATTCTCAGTATTACAGATATTCTGTGTCTGATTCAAGCACCAGCCCCAGTACGTGTTGTTACACAGAACAGAAACCACTTCCTTGACCACAGCTTATCACTAGCTCTTTATCACAGCCTCACATAAAATTTTCATTACTCTATTGCAATTTCTCGGTGTTAAAAGCAGAAAAAGAGAAGCAGAACCACATTTTCTCTGCAGATTATAATGGAAATAGGCTAAAAGAAATTTATGAGTTTGTGCACCTTTTTTCCTGTATCTTCACGTTTTCAAAACTAAATCAATACCAGTTAGAACTCAAGAAGACCTTGTATTTTCATCGGCACTAATTAGAAACAAAAAATCCAACCAAAGACATTTGTTTCCACACTATACATGTTATTTTCAGTTGTAGAGAAACAGAAAAAAAAATCACCTTTCTCTGTAAATGTCTGGATGTTTAGACGAAAGTAAAGGGAACACTTGTTTTGTACTGAAAGGAACACCTTCCCTTCCATTTCCACAGCAAGAGTTTCTTTTGTTACAGAGTTAAAAAAGGCTTTTTCACTGGCACTATGAAAAGTAGAGCCTTTCTGTAACATGCCTCTTGACAGAGCTGAAGGGAGCCAGATTGAAAAGTTAATCAAAAGTTAATCATGTTTTTCAAATATTTGGAGTATGTATTTCACCTTGATTTTTGTTGTAAAGCTCAATATCTTACTGGAACACATGAAAGAATTGTAAAAAACTACATGAAAGTAGACAAAATGCCAGGCACACAAACCCCTTCTCTTGGTTCAGTTCAACCTCCTGCTTGTGTGCTTGAACACAAATCTGTTTTCACTTCCTGTTTTTGGTTGGCCTAACAAAAGATGTCTCCCTGCAAAGAAACCCTGCTCTAGATTTAGCAGAGTATCACAACTGGTTGTAACACCATTACTACTACAGGAGTTTTATTACAGCACTATGGAGTCCTTTCTGTGGCATCAGAGTGTCCTTTTTCCCTGCTCAGAGTGAGAAGCCCACAGGGTGGAGGCTGAGCTAATTTTATGCAGAAGCCTCTTCAGCTTTCAATGTAACCACAACAGGAAAGGTTTTGCAAGCAAAGCTGCCACTTGAAGCTTAGCAAAATAAAGCTGTGAGTGGAGAAAAAAAAAACCAACCTACATTGTGTATTTTAAGAGTTCCTTCCCATTTCTGGTATACATATGATACACAAGATATATTGTATTTCTCTTAAAAGAAGGATGTGTTTTTATAATTTACAATCACAAATATAACTCAACCACAATATATTGCTTTTTACTTCCGTCATTTTGTGAAAGTTCTGGATACTCCCATATCCAGTTATTTTAGCAAAATATGAGCTTCAGTTATTAATGGGGATCAGCAAGATATTTTTAAGATTATACTTCTTTTGTCTTTAAGATGCTGAATTGAAAGTCAAGCACAAGGCTATACTTAAAAATCAATGCTTTAAAATAAAAAATTGTAAAATAAATTAAATTTACTTAGAAGTTTAACACTGTATATTTAATGTATCGATTTAATACTACTTTAGCAGAAGTATGAAAGAATGACTCCCTCTGCAGAAACATGCTTTCATGCATGTGCAATGCTGCCTAATTAACAGTTTGCAGTAGAAAGCTTCAAATATCCCAAATCTTTTGAATTAACAAAGGATTACTTCTGTATGATTGTTTTTCTTTTCCCTCTCTTGCTTAATAATCTTCAGCTACTCACTTTGCAGAGATTAAATACAAGTGGGGTGAAATAGTTGGTGGTTTGGCTAAGGAGGCATTTCTGTGAGCAGAGATGTCCCAGCTGACAAGCTTTCATAGACAAGAGAACAAATTCTGCTGGGTCTCCCAGACTGGAAACTTATTTAATTTTTCTCTTTCGTGCGTTTAAATCTGTCTTTAATAAGCTACTTCTGCAGCCTTTCAGTGCCACCAGGTTACAGGGCATCACGTGACATAATACATTTTGACATATCCAGATGTAGCACGATGCACATGTCACAAGAAATAAAGCAAAGCAGAGGCATTTAATTTTTCTTCTCAATGAGCCCTTAAATATCCACAAGTGGCTGAGTGTTTCCTCACTGTGCCCCCTTCCCACAAAAGGAGTAGAGTAGCTGGGGGCAGCTGCGGGACATCCTGTGTGACTGCTGTGCTTTTGCAGTAATAACATTTGTACAGCCCAGCAAGCCCTGTCACACACCCTTAGCTGGTGCCACACAGCTGCACACAGGGTGTTAGACCGAGGCTGTTTCTCTCTGTGGCAGATACAGCCTGATTTTAAGCTCCCTTCTGTAGACAGCTGTGGTTGCAGTCAGGCCAAAGGGGCAGAGCCAGCACCCAGCAGAGAAGCTGCCATTGCCCTTTCTGGGTGCAGCAACACCTTTGGGCATGACTGTGGCTCCTTAGGAGGTGCCCTGGGAGTTGCTGGGATGGAGAGGGTGAGGCATGAGGCAGGCACAGTTTTGTTGCTCTCTGCTCTGTGCTGCATCAAGCAATGAAGATGTAGTCTCAGCATTACTCTGTGTTGTGTCCTGCTGTGATGCAAAGTCAACGGGAGAGCTGTAAGATGGAAAAACCTCTAAGCATTTCTTCCTTCAGGGACCAAGCATTAGTCAAAGCTGAGAGATGAGAACTGCCAGATAGGTACTCTGCAGTATTATTCTTTTTAATAGAAAAAGTGAAGCAAAATAAGCCTTTGTCAGCATTTTAAACTGGTTACTGACTTTAAAAGTGCTGGAGATGCAAAAGAAATTATAGAGTACAGGGTGAATTTGCTAGATTTCTTTCTTACTGAACACACCAATATTCTGTGGGGAGGAAGGAATTTTTTCTTCAGCTTTGAAGGCAGATAGCAAAACAAACAGCATGACTGGTAACCAAACGATTTACTCCACTTTCCCTTCCCTGTCTGCATACTGAGGCACAAAGTTGAATTTATCATCAAGTAAAGCTGAAAATATTTGTTCTTAGACAGAATACAGTGGGAATGCAGCCCCTGCTGCAGCTCCCTGTGCCTTCTAGTCCTCTCCAGACTTTCAACCTAAATATCTATAGGTGCAACAATAAGACACTTTTTCATGACTGAAGGTTTGCAGGCTAATGGTGCCTTTGTAATGCCATCCTCCAGCTTCCTGCTGCCACTGCAAGCAGGCAGTGCTGCATGGCCAGACAGTTTTACTTGCGAGATTAATACTACACATGAATCATATGAAAATAATTTTTTGAGGTGGTGGTTTTGCTGTTTGCTTTGTTTTAAAGGCAGAAAAAGGCAAACAAATTAAGTGCTATACAACAAATGACATTTGCTTAACTGTGCAGATGTAAGGGGGATAATTTATTGCACCAAGTCATACATCAGCATTGTGCCCTGAATCCATTTGTTATTAAATTCTACTGTTTCTCATTCAGCAAAAAGTCAGTCACTTAAACTGGAGAGGAAAGTTTAGATTTTCATTGGGTTTTGGATTTTGAGATATTATGATTCCCAGCTGAGAGCTGAGGGTTGTAAATTACGTCATGTCAAATAGCTTTGGAAAAGAGTCTTTTCTCTTTAATGCCATATAGAAAACCTTGTTATTTGTTTGAATGATTGTTTTTAAAGCTCTGTTTTACTAGGCACTGCCAAGACTGATGATTTTCGGATAAATTTTGCTTATAAATCATGTTGTTAATCAACTACCGTATGTAGAGATGTTAAACCGTGGTGGTGGACTAGAACAGAAGATAGTTATCCTGACCACTTCTCTCAAACAGATTTTGATATTTTTATTGGAAATAAAAAACACTGGGTCTGGTTGGTCTTTCTACATCTGGGGAAAAAAAAGAGTTCATATGCATGGATACATGTATCTTTGTAAGCAAACACTCTCACATCTGTCTGATCACCAACAAGGGACAAGGGCCTAAGGTTACTGGGCTCTGAGACCTTTCCTCGAATGTTATCAGCTCCACTTTCAGTATCTGAGCTGCAGGGAAAAGATGTGATGCTCTTCTCTGGAGAGCTCAGACAGCAGCTCAGCACTCCTCTTGGTGTGTGGTGCCAAGCTGATCTGTCCATGGCAATTCAGCTGCATGGGCACAGGGAGGTGCAGATCCATCGCTTCTGAACTTGTGGGTGGGAGCAGGTTTGCACTCACACATATGGATGTGCTCCCAAAATCAGCACTATTGTGGTTAGGATAACCTTTAAGGAGAGGCATAGGGAACGTTTGACAATCGTTTCCATATCCTCTTGCCTCTAGTAGGATGCTGATTTGAGCTTGGTAAACAGTTTATTCTGCATTATGAAACGTTCAAAAGGTACTGCAGGGGGAGGAAGAAAAATCTATATGCTTTGAAGATAATTTTCTCAAGAAATGCAAACTAGCCCAACTAATTCCTCTGAAGAAAGAAAACAGGTCAATAGACATGCTATCATCAATATGAGAGCCTGATGAACAACCAGCAGGCACAGGAAAAAGAAAGTACCCAACTAAATACAAAAAAATTTGGAAACAAAGTTTTGACAACTCCTGGGTCAAGGACAATTTCTGTAGAAAAGATTTTCTTTTTATGCAGGAAGTAACATCAGCCTTCAAATCTTTGCTCTGCTCTCAGAGATGTTTCCCATATGGATCTGAAGACATTCAAATTTCCATATGTGCTGAGATAATTTCTCAGCCTCTGATCCTTCAGCAATCCAGGATATCAGATATAACAGAGCCAAATGTTGCATGGGATGTTTATATGTTACTGTCCTGTGAAATACTTCAAGGGAACTTTTATCTAACAATTCAAATGTATTCCTTTGTTCCCAATGTATTTCCATTTAATTTAGCATATCAACTTCTTCCTGGATTAAAGTCTTTTCTGCATTACTCAAGGAAATATTTCAAAGCTCATAAATAAAATTATGTTATGAAATCTGTGCTTTCAGACGTGAATCATATTTAGGGATTTTGGCAGGAAATTTATAGCTTAAAGAATCTTCAAACATTTTTGTAGAAAACAAAATTTTCAATGAAGAAGCAAGAACAAAAATCTTCAGTCAAAAGGAAAATGATCTTCATAGGGTTTTAGGCAAAATTAATGCCTGTCAAATTGTAAATGAAACAACTAAATCACTGTGCTTGTCTGTACATCTAATATGAATTGGTAAATTATTTTGAAAAAAACCTGCAAAAGTGCTCATGAAAAAATGTAAAAGTAGTGCAGCCACAATTCCTAAAATGAAAAAAAAACAAACCCAAAACCAAATCCACAAAGAAAACAAACCACCAAAAAAACAAAACAAAAAAGCAACCAACCAACCAACAAAACCAACAAAAAAAATATTATCTTCTTTCAAAAAGGAGTTCTGGGCTGATATTAAACTTGCTAATTTATTAACAGATCTGAGCTATTCCTGGGACTCTGCTCTAGGAAAAGGGTTTTCTGGTTTTGGCAGTCAGTCTTATGGTAATCAGAAAGATGGTATGGAGGTCAAACAATCTTAGAATCCCTGACATCATCAGAGATCTCTTGATAGTCATACAAGAAAGAAAGTTAGCAGAGGATACAGGGGAAATTTAAACAAATGGAGATGAATGCCTGCTGTGGTGATAGTTTCCCAGTAGATTGTCTGTGGACGTCCAGTGGCTAGCATGTAGTGTAAGAAGATGAATTTGGATTTTGAACATCCAAAATCAAAGCAAACTCAAAGACAAGAATTGTCATGACAGCTATACAGCATTAGTGGTTTTCAACACTGAAATCTGGAGCAAGAAGCTCTTGTTTTCACCAGACCTCCTCTCAAGAATTCAGGAATTAACCTCAGGCAGAGAGACACAGTCATAAAGAAACCAGCACAAAACCTAATAATTAAGTGGACACAATTCATATATGGAAAACAAAAGGTGGTAAAATTCTCCACTAACCAAGGAGTGACTTTCTCTCCAATCTGTGCTCTTTTAGAAGGAATCAGAGCATATCCAAATGTTTCCTGGAACCTTTGCCTACTTCATATGCTGCTTTGTATTTTGAGTGGAGTCTCTCATCTCCATTGCTAGCCATTGAAAAAATGAGAGCAGTAAATCCAAAACCAGTAATTTAATTTTTCAGTCATTGATGCATTTATTAATTTATTTTCTGCACTTGAGCTTGAGTTATCTTTTAATATTTTTTTTTAAAGGGGGGATACTGCAGAGATATTGGCCCCAGTACAGATTCCTCCCCAGTCACAGGGAAGCCTCAGGGGCATAAATGGCAAAGACTCCTGCATGTAGAGGCATCTGGTTTCTCCACAGATTCTGGAGGCAGTTCTGTTGGTGGCCCCCGAGCTGCCCTTGGGCCTGTTGTGTGATGAAGCTGCAGATTGTCTGGCTTCCTTTAGCCTCCCAGTTAGTGTAACCTGGATTCTGAGGAACTGAAGCTTAAAATTCGCTTTCAAAGATAGCTAGTTTGTTAAAATAAATACATAAATAAATGAATGAATAAATAAATAATCTGAAGGCTGTGGTTAGATTCTTCTCATCAGGATTTCAGCAGCTGACCCACTACAGCCACAGGCAGCACATGGAAGAACAGACATCAAAAGGGAAAGCTAAACCACATTTGTGTTAAAGTTTTATGTGTTTTCCTTTGGTCAGATATGTGATGTGATATGCCCTATCCAAACTGTGCTGTGTGGGAGAGTTTGAGTACTTGGGGCTGATGCACAGGAGCTAGTGGCACCTCTGCAATTCCAAGCCTTTAGTCCTTTGTCAAGGCTGCGGTAAAGGCTGCAGAAAAGGAGGAGTTTAACTTGATAAAAGACAGCTGGACTTTTCCAAAACTTCAGGAAATATTTGTTTGAGTTTTCTGTCGAGCTTCAAGTTGAAACACTAGAGTGACTGCTCCAAAAGAAGCTCAAGACATTCATGATACCACTGTGCACTTGGCTGATAAATATGCAGGGAAATGCAATCTGTATAATCTGTGTGGCCATTCAAACCTTGTGTAATACTTGGTAGAAATAACTGAGCCGACTAAAGATTAATTATTTGTACTGCAGAAAAATTCTCACAGCAGCTGTTGTAATCTTGGTAGTAAAAGCAGGAGAGTTTGTGCAGATGCTCCAGTCTTGGAAGCCATGGAAACAGATTTATCAGAGGAAATACCAATACATGCTTTTGCATATTTTCTTCTCACTAACCACAGCTGCAGTAGCACCTAATTTTCTGTCCATCACCCTTTCTTTCACCACTGTTTCCTGTAGTGCATCAACACCACTCATCTTCTCCCTTCTGTTATCTGGCAGTACTGCACAGAACTGTAGCAGTAATGACATACATCCAAATCTTTTCAAAAACCAAATTTTGGAAATGCATATTTCTTCCTGTGAATATGACACCAGTATCTGGGTTGATATCTCAGCTAAAGAAATAGGTTAGGGGTGCCTGTGCTGGTTTGCCAGAGCAAGCAGGACAAAACCAGATTGTTCTTGATGAAACAGAAAAAAAAAAGTCTCTGAATTACATAGATTATGTTTGTTTCACATGTCTGGGCAGAGGTATCACTATCAAGAATCTAAATGTTGGCTCATATTTGTATGTATGTAAGAATTACTATTAATTTATTTAACACAGGAAGTTACTAGGTGTATTATTATCTTCCTGTATGCAGACAGGGGACAATGAAATTATCAGCAGAATATAATTCCCTATTGAAGCAAGATTCAATTAATTGAATTTTTCTTACTTACATTAACTGGTGACTCATGAAAATAATCTCTCATCAGACATACTCTGCCCTTTTATGTCAATACAGCTTCTCATGATTTCCTATTTGAAAGTTAGCAAAAGTGTATTTCAAGAGATGGTGTTGGAAAATGATCATCTAAATTAACTCAGATCTCCAGCAAAGGGAGAATCTGTAAAAACAAGAAGCATATGGAAGAACTGACAACAAGAGAACAGTAGGAGAGTAGGAAGTGGGGTAGGAAGAGGAGGAAGGAGGACAGCTGATCCTTGCCAGTGGGCAGAAATGATTGCCACGATCTTATGTTGGGCCAAGTTCCCATTTCACTCTTGTGATGCCTTCTCATGCACCCCGTGCTTTATTTGCACATTTTGTAAACAGAAACAGCATTTAGCTCACTTACTGGAAACCATGAAAGAAAAAATGCCTGATCCTCACTTTCTTTTTTGAGATGAATTTTCAAAACAGATTATAAAAGTTTTAACACAATACTTGCCACCACAGTGTATAGGAAAGTTAGAGTGTGTAAGTGTAGCAACATGACTAATATCTACCACATGCTGTTCATTTATTTTCATTCTCTCACTAATGGAAAAAAATAAATGCTTGGGAGGTTTTTTTCTCTTCTTAAATAAAGCTGGTCTGTCCTGCATCTGTGTGAGAGGAGACAAGTCACAGTGCTGCAGTTTCCACTCGAGAGGAGAGTTTAATGCAGTTTAATGCAGATTTGTTCTCTAGTCTGTGATTACTCCAGAGAATCTCTGCCTTCTGCAGAGGTGAACTTTTGCCCTATGGAAGGAATTTGTGTTGTCAGCTTCAGACCTCATCCTCCTAAATTTTACAGAGAGAAAGGGAAGGTACAGAGGTGGGAACAGGGTCACTGAGAGATCAGTGGTTAGGTGGCCATACTCCTCTATTCTTTATCAGTGTGTTCTAAAGACTCAGTTTCATGGTCAGATGTGTTGCTATTTTCCTTGCACTTAGAGAAGAGACATATCCAAGACAAAAACCCCACTTGTCAGGGTGGGACACATTTCCCTATGAGATAAAGACAGCAGAAAGTTTTATTTGACTCCTATGATGATGGATTTAACCATTTATTATTACATGTGTACCATTAAAAGAATTGTACTGCCCAGTGCTAAATCTACAGGTGGAAGCCTGTAAATCTACAGGCCACACCTGAACTGCTCCATCATTACATGAAATGACTTCCAGAAATCAGTGTTTCCAGGAAACAGAGTGACCAATGTGCCAGTTTTTCAGTTGGTTGAGTCCATGTGTGTTGTCTGTGATGTGTTGGCTAGTTAATCACTGAAGAGTAGTACTACAAAACCAATATGCCTTTGGATATTTTAATTTATCAGAAAACATTGTGCATCATCTTCTGAATTTTTCAACTGCCCCCTGTATAACAATCCTGTAATTAAGTAAGTTAATATAATGCAATGTAGTGGAATAAAAAGCCTTAAATTATGATCTCAGGCTCATAGCCAAATTCTAAAGTCATACACTAGATCTATTTTTATTTCAGAAATTACTAACAGCTCACTTCATGTCTTTCCCAGCTGTAATTGTGCTGCTGAATGGGGAAAAAAACAGATGTTCACAATACAAAAACTTCCTCTCACAGTTCATGAACTCACAAATGTGAATTGTAGGAGAGTTGTCTGTTTCTGTCACAAATGGGAAATACTGCTGTTGAACAGAGCTTGAGAAGGCCAAGAAATTGTTTTACTGCAGAATGGTTCTAGGGGCACTTCCCATGACATGGGCAAATCCCAAGGTATATATCCCAAGACCATATATTTCATTGACATTGAAGATGATTTTCATTTAAAATAAATGTATGTGTAAAAGCCAGTTTCTCATACACACATCACTAGAACATCTGTGACAGTTTTTTTTAAAAACTCAGTTAGATTATACAGTCATAATTGTTGTTGTTATTATTAGGTTCAGGCATAGAAAAGGAAATTTGAATTAGAGTGACTTCCCTGCCAAATCTTTATATACACTGCTTTCACTGCTTTTTGTATACTGTGGTTACGTTTGGGTAATACTCACTTTACCAGAGTGAGCTGGTAACAGTGACACAGTGTCTAGGTAAAATCAGCTCAGATACAGATATGTGATTTGTAAGCACTGGATGATTACTCTTCCCACAGATGTTGCTTTCTCTTTTAATGTGAAAGTAAAAAAAAAAAAATAATTAATTAATTAAAAGAAAGGACAGAGATGAGCAAGTGAAATGTGTTAGAAACATTTGCAACAGTAAAATTTGGGTAATTCCACCACAGCTATATCAGAGATTTTTGCTACCCAGGCCCACCCACCTTTTCCCTCTCACTTCCATCACCAACAGCGTTAGGCCTGAAGGCTTCAGTGTGCATTACAATTCTGTGATGCTGGTGACTGCATGTCCAACAAATCCTGAACTGAAGAGACTGAAGAATAGTTAAGCTCACACTGGACACAAAGCATGATTGAAGTTCTTTCTACACTACTGTGAGTTTACTTTTTTCAGGAAAGTTGATTGAAATTTGTTGGCTTTTTAAATTTCTTTTTTTTTTTTTACAGTAATGCTTTTTCAACTCAAAGGTTTTTATGTGAAGGAGGATGTCCATGTGTTTAAGGCACTGAGTTGGGGTCTATCTAGTTCTCCAGTTTCCCCTCACTTGTCTACTTATCCTTGCCAAGGGAAAGGCAGGGCAGAAGTGCTCAATGTCCAAGCTACTGGATGTTTTTCAATCTAGAGTATGAAACTTCCTGCTCATCTGTGGGTTTTTTTATTATTACTCACTAGTTTCATCATTATCAGCACTTTAATGGTCTCTCAAAGTCTGGATACATTTCCATCCCTCCAAATTACTTGGGTTAAAAGTGGCATTTCACAATGGCATCGGCTGATAAAAAACATATTTACATTGGTGTAAAACTAGCATGACCTTAAAAATTAATGCACAAAATAAGATAACAATTTTCAACCCAAACTAACATCTGTTATCATTTAATATTATTAAAGGAAGCTGAGATGCTGTGACAGCCAGGTTTTAAACTTTCTTTTTCAGATGCACAAATCAGTGCTTTGAGGTAAGTTTTTATCAGCAACAGTATGAGTTCTGGCTCCCTTATTGCACGGCTGACCAGGCTCCTGGTCTATTGTATATTTAACATTGGTCTCCAAAATTTTTCTAATCAGGTAATTGCTGGTTTATCATGTAGACAATGCAGCCTTAAAAGGACTGTAATTACATCATTACCATCCACAGCGGGCTATAAAAGAGCTATTACGGAATGAATAGTAAGTGCTTCAACTCAAGTATCTGTGGATGCTCCTTTATTTACACAGAACAAAAGGAACAAAACAGACATTTTAATGTTTATTTGCTTTCTGGCAGCCTAAGGAAAAATTAAGTGGGTGTCAACTTACAAGAACCCCTAGAGATGGGACATTGGTTTCCCGGCAAGGATGTCTTTTAATCCCTGTAGTTTTACTGTGGGAACTGGAGAAACAGGGTCCTGTTCTCTACCCACATGGGATTAGTAATTGTTGTAATAAGAAATTTTGCAAATCAAAGCAACGAGAGGCACAGATTTTCTGTTCACTGGTAAAATCCCTCCCTCTCTAATTTCACAATGAACGCCCTGTCATCTCCTCCTTAAATAACCAAAGGTTGGAACTTTAATATAGAGAATAACCTCAAGAAATCCCTAAAGACAGTAATACTGACTCAGTGCACAACTATGTGGATTTACCTGATTTGTAGGTGGCAAACATGGTTTCTAATACAGAGTAAAACCCTACCTACACTGACTATTTAGCTGTTGCGGATTATATAGCAGGTAATAATACTTGATTTCTATTAAATAAATACTCTGAAAGGTTTTATAATTTGATCAGCTCAGGATGTCATTGTATCTTCATTCAAAAAGGAATATTTATGAGGTATGCCTGTTTATTTTAAAAGATATTTTAAATAACTCTTTTTACTCTTTGTGCCCAGAAAGGATATTTTCAGAAGAATGAGTGAATGTTGTCAGAAGAATGAGGTCATGTTGTGTTTCCTGCATATCCAGATCCAAGGTACATTGAGATCTAAGTACACGTGTATTTACTGTCTTACATCCGAGGAAAACTAGAATAAGGACATATAATTATTTCAAGAAGAAGAAATTACAATAACAAAAAAAATTATGGGGTATGAAAACGTGATACGAGAAGCTAGAAAATCACCTAGCTGGAAAATGTTAAAAGTAACAGAAACAAGAATAATCTCAAAAATTTACTCAAAACAGGCAGGAAAGCCTAGTAACAATGATTCAGGAAATATAGATCTTGACAAATTTTAGGAATCAAGTAGTTGTGTCCCTTCTATAGCTAAAGGAAATCTTAGATATCAAGATTTTGAAAGCAGCTGGTCTAAATAACCTCTGGGAAAGAGGTTTTTCCAAACAAGTATTTAGCTGCCCACATCTCTGAGTGGAGATGCAGCCAGGGAACTTGGGGTACCTCTGATTCCTGGTGGCCACTGGGGGAGGTACCACTCTTTCTTCTCCTACTCTCCTGCCTTCTCCTTCTCCTCTGCTTCTGCTCCTGCCTCTCAGCACTGCACAGATCCCAACACTCAAAACACCCCTGTACAAGTCACTTCCAACTAAGCAAGAGAAAGCTGCCTGCTTCATCTTTTTGCGGGTTAGTTTTGTGCTAGATTATTGAGCTGCAGCATCTCATGACAGTTCAAAATAATATCATAGCTGGCACCATAAAAATAGTGAATGTAAACAGATGGGATATGCAGGATAATAATTTGGAATGGGGAGATTGAGACTACCATCTTTCAGCAGCAGTGGCCAGTTGGAATACAGTGAAATTTTTTATCCTTCTTCATATGCTGTTTCTTCCCTTCATATGCTGTTTCTTCCCTGCTGAGAAGCACCTCAAGCATGTGCTGTGCTACCCAGGAGACACTGCTGCAGGTAGCAGACTATGGTACATGGGCTGTATGTTTCACATGGTTTGCAGACACTGATTTCCAAAAACTGCTCAGCCAGCATCACTAGATGAATAAACTAAGCAATTAGTCAAAATTAATCTCCAGAGAAAAGTATCCCAGGCACAACTTGGTCACAGACTGTGCTCTTCAGGTATTGCTTTCACTGAAAGGAAATCAGACACTGTAGAGACAGTGGTGAAACTGTTGTGTGAGTGAAACTGTTTGCAGACCCCTTCTGGACTTCCCATTCTTTTTTTTTTTTTTTTTCCTCATTATATTTAAACAAGGCTTATTGTTTAAATCCACTCAAACAGCCATGTAGCACTGCTGATTAAACTGAGTGTTAGCAAACATGAGTCAGTCCCACTGTCTCCTACTGAAAGATGCTCAATCCTTACTCTTCTCCCCCACCTTCTCTAATCTGATAGCTAACCTCTGCAGAGGCCTTTTTCTCATCATTTACACAGGGAGTTTTTTGAGTTACAAACACCCACTAATTTCCTACCAGCTTTAAGAGTGAAATACCGGTAGAAGAAAGAAACATCACAATATTCATAGCCAGAGGCTTAAGGCTAAAATGGGGCTCTCTTCAGCCTTCCAGAAATTTTTCTACATTGTTCCATTACATCAAGACCCTAATTTCAGTTCTGAACAAAGTTTTAAATGGGGTAGCTAAAACTAATAAATTAATTACAAATTACATTTGTAATAAGATTCAGTCAGAAGTTTGTCATATTGATCTATTGACAGCTATATGTTTGGGTTTATCTAATAAAACCATCTAATATGTGGTTTACAGATACAATGTACCATTAACTGTTCAGCAGGGACTTCAGCAGGAGATTTTACACATGGTTTACAAGGATTTGCAACCATTCTTGCCAGTACTGAATATTCACATCAGAAAACTGGGAAGTACACATGAAATCATAGTGAATAAAATTTACAGAGAATCCAAAGGTGGGCAGTGGTGAATCTCACCAAAGACATGCTGGGCTAGCTGGAGAAAAGTGTATTTAGACACAGCTAAATGCAAAATATGTCAAGGCACAATGAGTGCAAACCACATGCCATGCTCAGCATAAGGGACTCCATGGAAGAAAGCAAGCAGTGACTTTCAAGAAGAATCAGGGTCAAAATGGTCAACTAAACAAAACCTTATGATCTGACTAAGCAAAACCTTATGCTGTCACTTAATACATACATGTAAAGCCTGAGTTAAAGTTATTTGTCTCTCATTTTTGTCAGCTGACAATGATGATGTGGAAAGGATTTGTTGCAGAATCCACATTTAAAAGGGCTGTTGGAATACAAGAATCCACACCAGTGGATGGAAAACAAAAATTGTATAAGAGAGGCAAATAATTCATTCAGACTGTTTGCTGATGGAAAGAGGTGATTTAACTACTGTGTGCAAATAACCACCACAGGAAAAGAAAAAATACATACTGCAGATTTTTTAACGCAAATCAGTGTCTGGAAGCTGAAGCCAGACAAATGTAAATAAGCCAGGTAGAATGAACCTTAGATGAATATTAGATGCTATTAGATGAACTGCTACAATGAGTTGCTCTAGGAGGTCATGCCAGTCATCTTCAGTAGGGTAGGCTCTAAGTAAATACAACTAATGGATTAGTAATTCCCAAAACATCAGGCTAACAGGTGTTTAGCAAGTCATGAGAAAACAGTATCTGATGGTCCTTTCTCCTTTAAACTCCATGTGAATACATGCACAAAGTTCACCCCGAGGCTTGATTTTCAAAGTCTACTTTCTAAAAAATTTTAAACACTTCATTTTAAAGTATTCTCCCCAGAGTGAACTGAACTGGCCAAATATCTTTGAAAGTAATACAATAGTGTGTAGAAACTTGAATATATAGCAAGTGTGTAAATGCAGGGAAAAAATCTTTAATGTTTCAAGATCCAGACTTTGTTACAAGATCTTTACAGAAGGAATGATACTGGAAGTAATTTTTAGTCATTAATTCTGCATTTTTCTACCTTAGCACACATACACATCTGGGAGGTAAAGAACTCTTGATGATTCATTTTAGACTCTCAAATTTAATCTCTTATCTTTAAATTGCTTTCCTTCTGAAAGGAAAAAAAATGGAGTTGTGAATTTTAGTAAATTTTAAATTTTTAGTAAATTTTAGTAAATTTTCATTGAGCAGTTCAGGTGCTGTTATAGTGGTTCTTAGAAACTGGCAAGATCCATGTCTGTTCTTCCTTGTGAGAAATAGCAGGAGTAGGAGAGAGGCAATGCTGCAGCTTCTCATCAGCACCAGAAAAATTGACTGTTTCCTTCCATCTCACCTGTTCCCACTATGCCCAAAATATCCACAAGCATTCACAGGCTCCCCTTCCATGTAAGTTTTGGATTCCTGATGAAGGAAGGGGTCACTGTTCTTTTCTAGTGTATCCTGTCTGAATTTCTCTACAGGCTGACTCAGTCTTCTATTTGAAATCAATGTTCTGCCATGACCATCTGCTTCAGTATTATTTTCTTTTGCTTCATAAATATGATAAAAGAAAAAATAACTTCAAAAATAACCAAATGAAAAAGGAGAGATTGCCCTAAAATTATTCTATAGTATTGTCAACATATTTACTCAAAGCACAACTTTAGAGCCACTCTGATGTACTATATGCAACCAACAATTTTCAGGACAGTGTCTTGACATCGAATTTGAACTGACCTGTATTTATTTACTATCCTATCTATACTTTATCTATACTGTCTTACTAAATACAGGCTTTCTGTTTCCTAGATTTAAACTAACATGCTCAGCAGCATACTTGCATTAGAAACCCGTGTCATGGTCTGTGACCATTAATATTTTATATTTTGTTTGTGAGAAAATATTAGCCACTGCACATATACACCGCACAAATTGCAAAAGCAACCAGCTTTATGGTTTAAACAAATTACAGAGGATTATTTAGGGGAAAAAGGAACACCACGCTGAAAGGAGTTGTAGGAAGGAGTTAATAGCGGGGAAAAAACACAGGGAAAATAGGTCTTTAAACTAATGAATCACCCTCGGGAGAAAGCTTTTTAAGAAAAGAAAGGGAACAGATTAGCGTTTTTTTCACTCTCCAGAGTCCCAGGAGAATTCCGCCTCGATGCCGGGGTCGCTGATTCTTTGAAGTCAGCGGTGATGCTGCTCGCTGCTGCTCCTTGGTGCAGCTCCCTGGTGCTGCTTCCTTCGCTGCTACTCGATGCTATTTTCCCTTCTTTTCTCTTCTATTTTTCTCCCTTCTGCTCTGAATTTTTATAGTAAATATTCCTTCTTCTCATCAATCATTGCCAGATGTTGCAAATTGGTAACTGCGGGCCTACCTTTGCTATTCAGGTTTTCCCGGAATTCTTTAGTTCTTGTATTTGATACCGGTTTGCACTACCTGTCTGGCAGCTTTGGCAGGAGCCATTCTGATCATCATTTTACCTTTTTAGTCCTGGCAAAGGAGGGGGGATCTGTTGTTGAGGTTAACCCTATATTTACACAGAGATAGATATCCAGCCATGAAAATAGTGATGGAGAGTAAGAGTCATGGCTCCCAATGAAGCAAACAGCCTCTCTTAGCAGAATCTGTCTCCATCCCTTTGGGGAGATTTTAGACTGTCCTGAACCAGAAAGAATGACAGAGTTCTAGTGTTAGGTCTGCTTAGACTGTGTGAAACTCCACTGGCTGAACTGCCCTCTCTTCCTATGGTTTTATTTATAGATATTCAATTTTATCCACTGAGTATACAAACATGCAGGCATCAACAGGTGATCAGCCTCAAATTCATGCCAAGAATTGCTACAAAATCTTAATCATTGGCTTTCTTTTGGGGCCTGAAGCTGCATTTGCTGCTTAAAGGACATCTGGATCTTGTTTGCCATTAACTTGCTTGTTGGCACCACCTGGGTGAGTGGGACCTTACCAAGGTTTCTTCTTGTAGGGATGAATGCTGAGCAGCTGTGGAGCTGAGAAGGGGGGCAGAGGCTGACTGTGGTCAAGAAGCAGCAGCACAGTTACACTGAAATGATCTTTCAGATGGCTGTGCTTTGCTTGGAAGAGCCATCTCACCATGGATGGAGGTATGGATTAATCCCACTCAGCATCTGGCTTTCACAGGAAGTGCTTAAATTAGGATTTGCATTGCTTTAGGCTCTCTGGATAGCTATAGATGAGAGAGGCATGTCCAGAGTGTGAATTGGCTAATCCAAATCCAAGAAACTCATGCTCAGCCAAGTTAGATTCATGGCCATGAAGAAGCAAGCATTTAAGAAACATATATATATAACATCAGGTTTCTGGTTGTATTTTCAAGTGTTTCTCCTATTCTGTTGTTGTAGTCTCATTGAAGTCGGTGTTTTATGAGTGATGTCTTTGATAAGGATAATAGCTTTGACAACACTGAAAATTTGCCAAAAGAGGGCTCAGTTGTTTATTAATAATTTGAGAAACATTTTAAATGGACTATTCAACAGATGATTATTCCATTATTATATACTCTGTCAGTCATTCTTTCACTCTACTTCACAGCAAACCTTATGTTGTTAGCTAATGTTCATTACACAAAATTGCTAGATTCTTGGTCCACAAATTAGAGGGTAGTAGTAAGAATAATAATGAGATACACCTAGAAGAAATAATAGAATTTTTGTTTAGATATTATTTAGACTGCCTCATGATTGCACAAGAGTGGTACTGTGCAAATGTTGTTTAATGTTTAGATTATCACCCCTAATGACATCTCGGTTGTGGATTTTAAAACACAGTGTTTTAGAGTATCTTCTAAAATACCATTTTATAATCTGCAATTTTATTCCAAAATTGGTTACGTGTCAGTAATTTTTTCCAGTGAAAAAAAGAGCTTTGTTCAAAGTGCTGATAGGCAGCACGATATCAGAAATGTTGTCAGACTTAAAATATTCAACTTTATCAAACAGAAGTCAAACCATGTTGTTACTGCTCTGTACAAGAATGTCACAGTAGGAACCTGTGCTTAGAGAAAGGCATCTCAAGGGAACCAAAAGCACTTTATTCACAAGCATTAAACTGAAGCTGCACTTAAATTAGAGTCCTGTTTGGTTTTTTAGAACAACTGCTAGTTGGTTTCTGTGTGATTCATTACTGATACACTACAGAGTGATTTCTGCCTACACTAACATTAGCTAGGGTTGCAAGGAATGGATTAGAAAGTCTTGGGTTTTGCAGGCAAACAATGAATTCTTGAATGCATATAGACAATGAGTTCTTGAATGCATATAGATAGCTGGACATTGATATCCATTTTTTGGATAAAATTTTCAGCTTCTCTGCAGTTCCTGAGGAGTGCTGTTTTAACTGAGTGTTAACAGGAGCCTGTCTGTAACAGGAGCCAATGTGATGTTCTGGCCCAATAATCCCTATCATGCCATGAAGGGAGTCAACAGCTCAGATCCCCCATGGCACTGGTTTGTGATGTAGATGGTTTGTACATGTTGCTGCATGCTTGAGCTACAGACCTCACTGTTGGAATCTTCTTTGGCTTTTTAGTTAAAATGCACTGGCTGCAAAATAAGCATAATTTACCATAGATACTCTAGTGTGTCCCTGTGAGTTAAATCAACAGTGCAAATATTTTTAATATTTAAGGTGTGCTTTTTTTTTCAGGGCACAGTTCTTCTTGTGATAAACAAGAATGTAATCTTTTAGCTAGTGTGATTAGTTTTCAGTGAAAGTGCACAGAAATAATGGGGACACTGCTGTTTCCTGAAAATAATCAATCATAGAATCATAGAATGTTTAGGGTTGGAAGGGATCTTAAAGATCATCTTGTTCCAACCTCCTTGCAGGAAGTTTCATTTCAACAGGGAGTTAAAGAAGGTAATAAACAACACATTAAAAAATATCTATAAATTATGTAGGTTGGAAAGTATGTACATGAAATTTTTCTAATAGGTAGTCATAATTTTACATAAAATCTGTGTACAATATATCACAGTGTTCATTGGGAATAGGGGTTACTGAGGGAACAGGGCACAAGCAACCAAAAATCTTATTACTCCTATTGTTTTCCATGTAGTGTAAGTGCAAAATTACAGGATGATGCCAAATCTAGTCCATTTCAACAACAACCACAAGAAGACAGAAATACAGAGAGCACTGGATTCCTAATGAGTTTAAATATAAGTACTACCATATTTATAGTATTAGACTTTTGTAATTATATTAAGAACTACTGACTACTAATTATATAGAGAGCTATTTTAGCTGTTGCCTTCATGAAAACAAGAGGACTGTGTCCCAATAAGTAGCCATTATGATAAGAAGAAAGAGAACACCATAGTTCTTATTTTAGTGTCCCTGCAATTAAGTTATAAGCACCTGACTATATGTATTCTTAACTGGTAAGTGTGTCTTTAGTGCTTTCAGATGATAGATTATGGATTTTCTAGGAACTTTTACTTGAGTAAATTCCCATATTTAGCAGACTTATCAAGTAGATCTGCTGAGCAAATAACTGTCATTATAATAATGTAGATTTTCCTCTGCTCCACTGTAGTGGAAATTAGGTTGATAACTGACCAATTTATTACGGTGTTTATCCAGTGTCTTGATTTAATGCAAACCCTATTCAGGTGTTCTGTTTGTTGCCTACAGATACCAAAAAAGGTGACTAAGTACCTATTAGTAAGAAATTGTGGTTAAACAGGAACAAACCACATGGGCTGTGACTTAATAAGCAGCATGAAGCAACTGTCCTCCAAAGGAGAGTCTCATTCTTACTCTCAGCATTTGAATTTGTCAGACACATCTTAATTTCTTTTACATATTCTTGCATTGTTGATTACCCCATGAATTTAACAAAGGGTTTTCATTAGAATCATATAATTACCTGTAAGTGAATCCCACTGTTTTTGTACTATATGAGTGATTTTTTCCATGCACCTGAATTTTCCTTGCTTGTCTTTAAGTCATGAAGTAATCTTTACTTCTTGGAGTACAAGCTAGATAGACTGTAACTGTCCTTTCTCACCTCAATATCCAGGCACTCCAGAAAAAGAGAAGGAAATCCAGCTTATTCTGAATATAGTGGAATAGACACTGTGGTGTTTCACTGCAGTGCAGATTAAAATTCCCTGTCAGCATTCCTCACCTAAGAGTAAGCTCTGTAAGAGATCTTGCTACCACAGAAATTGTTTCCCTATATAAATTCAGCTGCTGGGAAGGATTAACATTTTTAACAGCAGCATTTGCACCATCTTTTCAATCTGAGGCCATGGGTATCAATCCCTTTCCTGAAGAGCTGGCAAACTCCTGCAGTGATCATCTTTCACAGGCTCATCTTTATTCACATAGCATGCTGTAAAAAGGAGAAGGCTGCTCTCCTTGTGACAGGTTCTTTAGAAATTCCCAGATCATCAGCATGGCAGAAGAGGCACGAACTTTGGAGGACAAGAGAAAGTTTAAAAATAAAAAAAAGATTCCTTGACATTATTTAAATCCTCATGAATGTTATGAAAGGCTTTGGGTTTAGATACCCAGAGCATAATGTTTTGGTTTTATATCTGAAATCATAGGAGAGCAACAAAAAAGGCAGAACTGTAAGAAGTCAACATTAAGAAATTTCAGACAAAAAAAACCCCACAGAAATTCAAGGGATATTATTTTCTTACTCTATACACATAGGACATATTGCTGAGCCACTTGGGACCAGTTGGGATCCACCCCAGGGTGATGAGGGAGCTGGTGGAAGAGCTCTGCAAGCTGGGCACAGAGTGGCTGAGAGCAGCCAGACAGAAAGGGACCTGGGAGTCTGGATTGACAGGAAGCTGAACATGAGCCAGCAGTGTGCCCAGGTGGCCAAGAAGGCCAATGGCATCCTGGCCTGTATCAGGAACAGTGTGGCCAGCAGGTCCAAGGAAGTGATTCTGCCCCTGTACTCAGCACTGGTGAGGCCACAGCTTGAGTACTGTGTCCAGTTCTGGGCCCCTCAGTTTAGGAAGGAGATTGAGGTCCTGGAGCAGGTCCAGAGAAGAGCAAGGAGGCTGTGAAGGGATCCAGCACAAGTCCTGTGAGGTGAGGCTGAGGGATCTGGGGGTGTTCAGCCTGGAGAAGAGGAGGCTCAGGGGAGACCTCATCATTCTCTACAATTACCTGAAAGGAGGTTGGAGCCAGGGGGGGGGTTGGGCTCTTTTCCCAGGCAGCTCTCAGTAGGACAAGAGGGCATGGACTTAAGCTCTGCCAGGGGAGGTTTAGGTTGGATATTAGGAAAAAATTCTTTACAGAGAGGGTGATCAGGCATTGGAATGGGCTGCCCAGGGAAGTAGTGGACTCTCCATCCCTGGAGGTTTTTAAGAAGAGACTGGATGTGGCACTCAGTGCCATGGGCTGGTAACCGCAGTGGCAGTGGATTAAGGGTTGGACTTGATGACCTCAGAGACCCTTTCCAGCCTGGATGATTCTGTGACATGAAAAAATCTTTCTGGAGGCCAATTTAATGATCTCTTCTTAAAAGAATCCAACATTTCAGTTTTCACATCACAACTTCACTCAATCTGAGAACAGACTGAGCTCATTTAGCTGCTGTATTTAAGAAACTGACAGAGGCTGGAAATCTGGTTTTTGTTTTCACCTCCCTTGAGTTGTTTCACCTTGCTGTAGCTATTTTTTGATCAGGGGTGTCACGGTTTAACACTGGCCCATTTTCCTGTTAAGACAAGCATAAAAGACCCACAGAGACTCTATAAGTTGAAAAACTTGGACTCTTGATGAAAAAGTTCTATTACTTTTCTATTAAGCAGTATTAAAGTAATGAGTCTATGTTCATGGAATAAGTAAAAAAAAATACTCAGAGAAAAAGAAATACGTTATGGTATTCATGAGAGCAATTTAGTTTTCTCTTTTGAACATCTTGGCTCTGATCTTTGCTCACTGATCAAGGTAACACCACTAAATAGCACCGAGTGTATCAAGATGTAAAGTCCCTTTTCATTTCCTGGTTGTGAGTTATTCTTTTCTTATTTTTCTTTATTTTTCTTAAGTGCTTCAGTTTGCTTACTATTTATAGTTGCCATATTCAGATACAGAAAGAAACTGAATCCACATCTTCTTGCTACTCTATGAGGACTTCAAGGTCTTTCTCAAAACAGAGAGGAGCTTGTATTCTTCTAGTTAATATTTGCCTTTTCTAACATGGACTTCATGTTATGAAAGCATGACTTGTATAAGGAAACACAAAAGTAAATGCTCAGCTCATTAAGAGTTTAATTTGTAGTCCTGTTGATTTTGCTGTGGTTTACCATACTTTGGGAGATTATTGACAAGTCTATAAGAAATTAAAAATAAAAATAGCCATAAATGTATAAGGTAAAGAGTAAGTTGCATATGGAAATAAAGGTAATTTTTACATCCCTTCTCACTTCCCGGCCTTACATGTAATCCTAACACAATAAATAGCTAAGAACTGTGATGCATTTGTAACCTCTTCAGTTCTCTCCCCTTGGCAGTGAGCATGGCTGCACATACTGCTGTATTAATGGACCTGTGTTACCAGTTGGTGCTGTAAATAGCATGAATATAGATAACGTGTAAACCTAGATTCTAGAGGAAAAATTGAATCCAGAAATCTGGCCCAGACACAATGCTGATGCCTCTGGGCTTTTAGAGTGCTTTTTTTTCTTTGGTTGTTTGGGATTATTTTTTTTCCTTCACCACCAGAAAAATGCTGTGGAAGATTTTTGATCATCAGATGTTGCAAAGTCCATGTGTTCCTTACAATGATAGAAGGCAGCCATAAAAGTTGGATGGAGAACTATGAAAAACTTCAGTGCTCATGTTTGGTGGATACAGTTTTACTTGACCTTCAGTATTACAGGAAATACAATGTGCATGACATTGGGGAATGAATGAGCTGAAAAGGCTGAGAGCAGGAGCAGGGTCTGTGCCAAAGTGCAGAGTTGTGCTGCAGTGGATGCCTGAGCCTCTGCACTGCCCTAGGCTGAGAATCAAAGATTTACAAGTGGTTTCACCTGCTTCACCTACACATTGGGTTGTGGTTGGAAAGTCAGGCTCCAAACTTGTGATACAATATTGAACAGTGTAAAACAGGAAGATCACATCAGTACGTTTGACAAGGTCAGAGGTTCTCATACTGTGAACTGTGACTCCCAAGGTGATGAGAGAAGACTTCACAGAGGGTCACACAGGATTTTACACTAAAATGATGTAGCAGCAGACTGGTTTTTCTGAGGTAGGAGAGTGAAAGCAGGTCCTGACTAGTGACTGCAAGTCACTCCAGTACCCCTAGACAAGCCAACACCATAAATGCTGAAGGGACTAAAAGAAAACACTCAGAATCAAGAAAAAGTTTTCCTTCCTTCTTCCATGAGAGTTCAGATGATGGTAACCCAAAAAACCACCATCACTTTCTAAAATTTGAAAAATCCTGGTCTAGTGCAATCTTGTCTGTCTGCCTCAGAAACCTCATCCAGTGCTTTTCTATCTTTAATCTTGTTGATAGTTCCATTTGGGAATATTTGCATTAGGCAAGGGATCTGAGATCAGTCAATGTTTTTAATGTGTCAAACTCAGAGACAGGCAGAAGAGATTTGTGAACTCTATGAAACATCACAAGAGACAAAGGCAGAAAAAACTTCTTGTAAATGTTCTGTTGAAAAACTAATATTTAAAGATTTTCAAATCCATTTGTTACAAGAAGTTTACACAGCTTGTGGGAAATCAGGGTTTTTTTGCACAATAAATGCCTATTTATGTAGTTCTTTTATCTCACTTATCCCTCTTCCCAAGCAACCAGCAAAACCGAGAATCCTATAAAAATAGCTGTTAGGAACAGTAAAATAATTTATTTACATATGTAAAATGCTTCATCTGAGATTTTTTTTCTGTAACGTACTGTGTGTCATACCCTGTCATATCTTCTTCCCTTCAGTGGCAGGAAGATGTCTGATGTAATTAAAAAATGTTATCAGTTAACTATTTTAAAGAGTGGCATTGTTTTCACAAGGACTGGAGTGAAACCATATAGACTTCCTTTTCCTTGTCTTGTGCTTTCATCCAAGATCTTTATGTTTGAAAGTACTGTAAGGCATTTAGCTTTAGCCTCTATACCTGCCTTCCAACACCCCACTTCATTTCCAAGTTTTCACATCAATGAGAGCAGTATTTCAGCTTGCAAGTCTTTTTCTTTTTTTTGTAGAAACATTCCAAGTCAAAGATTGAGTGCTATTGAGGAAGCTGAGGACTTGTTGAAAAGGGGCAATTTTATCTAAAATCTTTAAACCCTTTTATTTGAACCAAGCATAGAAACAAATATTAAAAAACATGCATTATTTTAATAGGAATTATGCAGTAAAATCCAGCTAAAATTTTTATGTTGGATGATAAAGAATAAAAAAGATTTATCTGGAGTCATTCTGCACTTGCAATAATTGAAAATATCTTTTATGAATAAGCACATACTGGAGTCTCTCATTCAGCAGGGTACTTCTGTATGAGCATGCACTTACATACAGTTCATCTGAAGAATGAGTGTTACACTGATCTTTTTTACTTGCAAATCTGATTATTAATCAGTGTTTTCTGAGGCTGCTATGTGGCTGATGGCAGACCTCTGAGCCAGGAGGTCCTTGTGTGTTATGTCCCAGGAGACATCATGATTTGCATTTCAGGTCACACGTGGATGAAGAAAATCACTGTGCCCAGGACAGGACTTAATCTCACCACCAGCCTGTTTGTCAGTGTGCAGGTCAAAATAAGTTCAAGGCATGGGCAGTGAACGAGCAAATTTAGGGAAGCATGAGTTGAACCATGATCCTCTTTGTGCAGATGAATGCTTAGCTGTACGTTCTTCCATCTGCCCCCGATAATCATAGTTATGCATCATTAGGGAGCTATCAAGGGTCAATCATGCAAGAATAAGCTGGTCCCTGCCTTCTTGTTTTGTTCATTACACTTGCCTTGTCGAAATGTACACAATAACCTGTATTCATGCCCTGCAGGATCAAGCTCCTTCTCGAGCAGTTATTTACTTGTCTTCAGAAACTTTTATTTTTGCAAGTTCCTGCACATGGATCACAGACACTTGGAATCTCAGTGAGTGTCAGTGCCTAAATTTCGGTCTTAAATCCAGGGAGTCCAGGATGCACTGATGCATCCCCAATTTGCAGAGGATGCAGGCCATGCAGCAGCAAGGCAGGTAAAACAAACAGTCCAAGAAGACCTAGAAATGCATTGATTCAGTGTCTTAGCTGACTGCTGCATAGCAGTGATGCTGGTTAATGAGAAAGTAGCACAGGAGGAGCCCTCCAGTGTTTGGAGGCAGTGGCTTTCTATTATTTCCAGTTTCAAAGGGGTTCAGGAAGTTACATTTGTGCATTTTTTGTCTGCACAGTTCTGACTGCTGACCTTTTAAGATGTTTATCCATCACCATTTATTTACTTTATTTACCTTTTAAATTGTAGCCACTTTTCCTGACACTTTTCCAGTTTTCCTGAAAACTGGCTTCTTTCCTATGACAGAGCAGCAGAAGTAACTTCCATCCATGCAGTGTCCTTGTTACTGTCACCATCATGCCAAGCAGCCAGCATTTATGGTTGGACTCCATTGACCTTAAAGGTCTTTTCTAAACTAAATGATTCTATGATTCCTCTGCCAGCATTCAGGGGATTTTGAATTGCTCCCTGGTGCTGTTGGTGTGAAAAAGAACCACTGAACTGGAGTTGCCACTTCTTCAGCAAGAGACTTCTGCCTTAGACTATCTGGTATTGAAGATTACTGTTTTAATGCAAATGCAAAATGAGAGTATTTAAATGGAGTGAAGAAATTAAAAAAATAATTAACGTATTTGGATCCACATTACATGTGGATCCTCAGAGGAAGAGATGAATGTCAAAGAATCAAGCTCTAGAGAAACAAGTTTTTTCAAAGACCTGGCTTCAAAGGAACTTTACAAAACATCTTGATGGTAGAATACAAAATGAATTAAAATAACATGCTACTAATCTGGAAGATATGCATAGATACCTATGATGCTGAGAAAAAGAAAAAGGGCCATCCTCTTGTAAATATACCTTAGCCACACCCCAGAATTTAAATTGATAAGACCAAGAGTGTCTTTTTACATCTCCAAGGAGAGAGCTCAGCGAGGGCAGGTCAGTGTCAGAAAGCACAAGCATATTAAGCTCCCTGTCTTTACAGAGACTAGAGCTAAGATACAGCCTGATTTTTTAACTACTTGAATCACTGGGGTCTTGTTCCCTGTGGTTAATTTTAACCATCTAATTAACTATTACAAAAGTAAACTGTGCATATACCAATTTCTTTGATCCCTCTTCCTTCAAAGTCTCCCTTTTGAGACACTGAGGATAAAAGCTCTCACATTCTCTTACATAAGTCTAGAAAGTGCTACTACATTCCCTTGGATTGTCTTTATATATGGTACCTATCTGTTAATAGACTTTTGGTTTGTTTTCACAGCATCTTTCACAAAGGGTGTTCAAGCCACACAATGTCTTACCTCATTTTTTGTTTCAAGAAGTAAACCAGTTAATATTCTTTTTTCTTGCTTTGGTCTGGGTCCAAGGCAGGAGTTGTGCATCCCCCAGCTATATATTGCTGTCAAGTTAAGCAACTTATGGAGCTCCCTGGAGGGGAGGAACTTTCCTACCTTGCTCCCCCCCTCCACAGCCCTCAGCTTTGCTCAGTGCCAGTGCTCAGTCAGGTGCCGTGGGAACAAATCCAGAAAAAAACAAAACAAAACAAAATTGCTACGTGGCAGACAGGGCAGGAATGGGCTTTGGTTCACAGACAGCACACAAAATGGCTGAGTTTCTTGGGACTGGTGATGATTACACAGTATGGATATAGATTGCACAGAAGTCTCTAAATCTTGATGCTACTCAAAAAACAATGGGGATGTGAATGTTCAAGGAGGCCTTTCTGGAGCTTGCTTAGAAGGATGCTAGAGCCAAATGGCCTGAAACTGGCTAAATTATTCCAGTTAAAGATGCTACCTTGTAATACAGAGCCAAAACATTTCCACAGGATGGAGAAAAATAAAAAAAATCCCAATACTTTGGGAAGCTTTTTGAAGCTCTTTCCTTATAAAGGTTTTTTTTCAGTCTGTCATCAATCTGTAGTAACTTACTGAAGAAAAATAGAGCTATGGTATCCCTTTGGATGTTGGATCCAGTTGTAAAAATCTGCTTAAAACATGTCAAACCATATTTGGAAGATCTTGATTTCATATTCCTGGAAAAGAATCCATTGGCAGAGACATGAGCAGAAGTTTTAAGTTTATACAAAGAGGCTTGCTTAAAACATGTTTATGCTCCTTATTTGACAAGTCTTGGAGCTTGAATTATCATGTCTTTTTTGCCTGAGCAGCAAGGTTTGCTTTCACAGTAAGAGAGCTCTTAATCTGCTGCTGGCATCGTTATGTTCAGTAGCACTGCTTCATCTTGGTTTTAATATATCCTGACCAATCCTCTCTTACAGCTATAAGGAAGAATTTAATAAAGTAAATACTGGGAAAGTCTTATGAATAGTTATTTTAAAAAAACTTCAGAAGGCTTAAAAGCCCATCAAGTAGCCTCCTGTAAGAGACATTTTCCCTGGTTACCATAAAAGTTCATAGACTATTTCTACAGTCATTTCATGTTCCTTTTGTCTGCCTGCAGTTTTGTTCTATCAAATTAAATTTATTTCTCATTTTTACTCATCACATTTCCTTCTTCTTCCAGGCTTCCCAGATAGGCTCTTCTTTTTAGTCTTTTCTTCTTCTTCTTTTTTTACCCCTGGAGTTTATAGAGCTCAAAGGAAAAACTCCTCTTTGTCACATGAAATAGCTTGTTAGAAATACAATTAATTTTCTAGCCAGCTCCAGTGATTGTACTGGCAGAAGAGGGCAGGGATTTCCCTCTCTTTTTTCTGATTTCTCTTTTTCCCAGAGATTCCCTGGTTTTCTGGGTAGTACCTCTGAACCAACTAATGACTCAGCCCAGTCACAAACACAAATCAGCAGCAAAGAGTTGGAGAATGCCCCCAAAATGCTACATAGGATCTTGGTGAACATTTGGCTTCTGTCTGGAACCCATTTAATAGTAGTAATTTAATAGTAATAATTTTGATCTGTGCTGGAAGCTACCTATCTGCTCAGCTCGGGATCTTATACTAGTTTCTTGTAAGTATGAATGTAAATTCCTGGATTCTGCTTCTACTGTAATGATGGAGTATTAAAAAGCTTTTGCTTGTAGGAACTTCTGTGTTTCCTTGCTGAGAATGTATGTAGGAAGTAGATTAAGACTATTTTGCTTTATTTTCAAAGCATTTCACAATGTTTCCAGGAAAACTAAAAGTCAGACAGTAATGTTCTAATATGATCCTACTTATGCTAGAAATTGCTGTCTTCCAATGTCACTGGTGCAATAGTGTCTCATCAAAGAGACAGCTAATTTTGGCTGAAAGCTGGAAAGCAATTCACAGATCTCCTGCATATTCTGCCTAGTTTGTTTTGGTTTTTTTTCCTGAAGATATGGGTGATCCTAGGGAAACTGTAGAAGAAAGTCTACAAGGACTTTCAGAATATGATAACAAATCCTTTAGAATAGTGGTCTGGTATTAAAAAAGGAATAAATCAAAACATAAGATACCTGGGGGGACTTTATGATGTCTTTCAATTTAGTTAATGTAGAGACAAACTAAAAATAGCAGAATTATTGCTCTGAAGAGAAATATAGACTTCTGCATGTATGTGCAAGGGACAAACACTGGTGCACTCTGGGTGCTCTGGGCTGCTGAACCTGTTCAAAGGCAGCATCCCTCTCATCTGTACCTTGTAGGCTGCCTCTGAGGGTGTGCAACAGATGGACAAGATTTGGGATAAGCTACTTCTATGGGTATTTAAAATTGTAGTGTAAAGAAAATAATATTTAAAAATTCTGACAGGATTATAAATTCTCTGTGCTTGCACTTTGTAGTCAAAAGAAATGCTGAGCAGCAATAGGAAAAATGTTTCTTGACAGCTCAATAAGAACTGCAAATTTGCCTATACATTTTTGTAAAGCAGGTTTTATTGTAATATTAAATTGAATATTTTTAATTATTCATATTGTATCACAATTGTAACATGTATGTAAGAACTAGACATAATAATAATATAGAGCCAGAATATAAGGTAGTTTCAGTGGAGTGCTAGGCTCCTCAGTCTTCAGAGTGACACTGTCAGCTCTGGCTCTTTGTAAATGGAAACTGACATAAGTGAAGAAGCATAATTCATATACATTGGATTTCTTCCCAGTTCCTAATTTTCTATTTCTATTGAGTCTGTGAGAACTAGTCTCAACCTTGTTCCCATGGTAGTTCAAGAACTGGCTTAAATACAGATATACTTGTAACTACATATTCAGATGACCATGCACACATTAAAAAAGAAATATCCTATAGGGGATCAAAACAGTTCAAGCTTGGTTTTATGCAGCTGCTCTCTCCATATTGAATCCTTGGAAGTTTTATGTTGGACGTTACCAGAGCTCCATATAAACCCTGAGAAACTCCCTACCTATACCTAGAGAATAAGCAAAACTAATGAGCCAAGGAGCTCTCCGTAATCCAGCCAGAGGACAGAGAAATGGACACAGTGTACGTTTTGCCCTTCAAAACATGTTCTTGTTACAGTCTAAGGCTGTGGTATATTTCTGTCATCCAGTGATGTTTGTCTGGAAACAGAAGCAGGAAGAAAACTGTCATGAGCACACTGCAACTTCAGTGCTGCTCACCCAGCTGCTCTTAGATCCTTCTTTGCCTTTATTTGGATGGAATCACAGTGGTAAAAGTGCTTTCAGCATTAAAAATCTTTAGATGTCTGATATGAGCTAGGGCACAAATATTCCTGCTGTCACAGAGAGAAACATGCTAGAATTGTACAAATTGAGCTCCACTCAAATACCACAAAAGAAAATATTCAGTTTTTAGAAAAATGCAAATGTAAAAATGGTAAAACTTCTTTTTGTTCAGCTGAACAGAAATCAGAAAGTTGGATCAGATGTTTCTGAATTAACTTTGTGAATTTACTCTGTATACAGCTGGCCAAAGGAAGCACCACAAAGTTGAGCACTCCACAGATGCCGAAGAAATTAATGATTAAATCAATATTCCAGCTTTATAGCTTGTGCTGCATCTGACAGTGCATGTATAAAAAATGCTAGGGATATTACCAAAACCCCAGAAATAGTGTCATGCTTACAATCCTATGCTGATTGTATCATTGCTATTTTTTTTGCTTTTTTTTCATAAGCAAAAGGAAATGGGATATGAGGTGAGGACCCCAAAGGCACAATTGCTGTCTGGGACCGAGTGTGATGAGGTTAAAAGCAGTTTATTCAGTGTGACCAAAATGGGGAGGCAGATTCTCTGAGCTGTGCTCTTCTTTACCAGTGGTATTTATGAGAATCAGAGAGCAAAGTGAACATATGATAACTAATGAGCTGCAAAATACAGCATGCCAAGTAGAAAGAAAGGAGGAAAGAAGCTGTGTGAAGATCAGACTGCTTTTCTGGAACACTTCCTGCTGTCTCAGTATCTCTTATTTTTGTACTGGTATATTAGGTCTGACTGCATGAACCAAAGTGTCTGGCAGCTCTCATGCCAAGAGAATTACAATTGCTTATCTGGAAAGGAAAGAAATACTGATTCTGTTCCTTTCCCATTGATACCTTTTATTTTTAATAGTAAAAGCAGCAGCAAGAGTTCTGTAAAATATTTCCTTTATACAAGAAATTTCCTTGGTAACAGTGAAACAGAGAGGGCCTGAACCTACAGTCCCTGTGGTGGCAAAATCTCCAGTTCAAATCAGTGACTTTTACCCTGCTCTGAAGAGACAGCAGAAGGTGCTGGGAGAATTCCTTACAATGTAACCTTAGCCCTGAGAACCAGCAACTGGAAAGAAAATGGTTTTTATCACTACCTGGAGTGAGAGACCTTACATTTGGTTTGTCAGTAATCTACTTGATTTACAGTCTGTGCTTTAATGACACCTGTCCATGGCAGTGGAGGAATACCTGGGTTTCCAAGCAATTTATTGTAATAGAAATAACCTGTTTCTTGTGACTACTCACCACCCTTCCATCTGCTGAACATTTGGAACAGACACTTTCCATCCAAATTGGATTGGATACTAACTACACTGGCACAAATGAAATGCTAAAGCCAGCTATCCCTGCTTGGCAAAATTTGTCCTAGACAAAGCTTAAAACCTTCCTCCACTTAATGACATTTGACATGCTCTGTTTGTTCTAGCAAAATAGGTCCTGTGCAATGAGACAGAGGATTTTGTAAAGGCTGTTTTCCTACCATTCAAAACTCATGGCTCTCTGATTTCTTGAAGCTAAGAAAATTGTGAACACTTTCAGTAAGACAACAGTAGAAATATTAATGATAATAGCAAGGAAGTATTTACAGGATTGAAGAAGATGCATTTTAATAAATGCATTTAATAAATAATAATAATTTAATAAAGCATTAATAATTAATAATGCATTTAATAAATGCTTTAATAAATTTTACTGTGCCCTGCAGAAATTTTCAGCTGTCCCACTATACATTTTGCCTCTGAGACTCAGTTGTTGCAGTCCAGGCTTTACCCACTAATTTTAAATGCAAGTTTTGCAGGATGGAAGTTGTGCCAAGATGCTTCCCTGCACACTCGGTTTTTCTTGCATATGCCACATAAGTAAACATTAGTTCATCAACTTCTAGATTTCTGTCTACATTACTTAACAACTTCTTAAGCCACTTCTGACAATGCAGAGACTGGCACATAAAACCAGCGAGCTGCTTTTCTGAAAGAGCAGAGCTTTTCTGCACCATATAACGTAGCCCTGAGATCTGTCTGTAGGGTGCAGCTTGTCACACTCTGGTATTCGTCAGGGTGAGAATCCCAGTTTTTAAAACACTTGGAGAGTTTCCTTTTCTTTTACAAGTAAGGATAAAATATTGGCAGCTGTTGTGATTATGTTCTACAATGAAGGAGGATGAAAGCCTCTTTTTCCTAACAAGGATGCCCATTTACTTCTTTTTTTTTCTTCCTTTCCTGACAGACTTTTATTTTCCAGCTGAAACTCTTCCTATTCATCAAAACTTTATAGAAAATGTGATCATTATGTACCACCCATACACACTTTGGTGTTTGTCCAAATGTGGCCACAGATAATCTCTCATAGTTAATCAACTTGATGCTGAAGCTTGAAAAAACAACTGTGCCTTTTGATTCAGTGTAGATCTGATATATTTTTGTTTGTTTGTTTCACTATGTTTTGATGCAAAGTATAAGACTTTGAATGTTGTTTGTGATGCTGTTTGTGTCCCAGCTGGGATACATCTCACTGAAAATATCTATTGTCTAGTAATGACTAACATGTATAAATATTTATATATTTTCTCATTACTTAGTACCACAAGCTATCAAAATATGATACATGTTTTTGCTCTGCACAATAGAATTGGAAACTCTTTGTACACTGAAAACAAAAACATACCTTTTCTTTTCTATACATCTTAATTATAGAACAGAATGATGAACTTTGGAATCAGCTTTGGAGGCTTTATTGTTTTCATAAATAATTGGCACTGAATGTTTTCTGTAGCAAGCAGTTTTCTTTTCACTTCACTTTTATTTCTTCATTGCTGTTTTGGAGCAGATGCCCTTACCAAGGTCTAGCTCCAGAGGCTTTCTTAATACATTTTAAAGCACTGAACAAGAAGAATGTGTTTTGCTGCTAAACATTCACATGATCACAGAATTAAAGTCCCATATTTTCACTTTTTCAACCCTGAAGGACCCGCACTCTTCTTACGTGAAATTTTAGAATTCACTAACTTACTTTGTGCCTATTATGCTGCTGAACACAGAGCTTTCTGGTGAAAGGAGCTTTTCAAGGATATTAAATATTTATTGTAATTTAGCACACCTTCATTGCTTTTAGCTGAAGTTGGTCTTTTAACAGTGTAATTCCAGAACTGTTCAAGCTATTTGGTTGCTTATTGTTTGGATTTTTTTCCCTGAGATAATGAATATTTATATTTTTAATTATTCATGAGAGTCTTCAATTTTTAAAAAGTTAATAAGTTTTATCTGCTTTATTCTTATTTTATTTTAAGAGATTCCACAAACCAAATAATTATATGCAAGGATTCTTGTTTGTTAATATCAAGGTACTGCAAGAGAATTGAGATATTAACTTAACTTTTCAACAGGACACAGATAAGAGACAGAACTCTTGGTAGCATATGACACCCACAAAGCAGCAGTGAAATTTAATTGCTTTGTAACAAGAAGCTTTCCCTATCAATGTCAGATCTTCTTTAAGAATTTTGTTATAAGAAATGACCCTAAGGAGAGCTCTTTGGTTCATTCCAAGGATCTTTCTAGTAGCCCACAACTGTCTGAAGGGCAATGGGGGTGAAAATTGCTGGGAGCTGTGCTGAAGGAGCTCAAATTCCATTTCAACTGCTTCCCATGGTTTCTTTGAGGTACCCATTTTAGCCCTGGTAGTTTGTTCCTGGTTTCTTCTTAGTTTTTGACTGTATTTTTCTCCTGCTTGCATGGGAGAAACTCTTCATGTGAAAAAAAGAGGCAGGTTCATTGTTTCAAAACTGTATCAAAATGCTCTGAAAATATAAGCTTTGTTAAATCCAGTAGTTATTGGTCTCCTTGTCAGGGCCACTTCTGAGATGGAACAGCTGTTTGACAGGTTATTGCACGTGCCTCTTAACTTACTGAATATAGAAAGATTAGAGTAAGGGTCACTAGTATAATTCTTAAATCAAATGAAGTATTTACCTGGAGCATTTAATACCAAAAATTAAGCATAAATTCTAAGGTTGACTCATATTCCATTGCATAGTGTTAAGTTTTTAACATAATAGTTAATTTCTTTGGTCTCTTTTCAAACTGGCATTAAAAATCAAAGCTCTAAAGAGGCTACAGCCTCTCAGTCTTCAGATAACACTTGTATGATTTCCTTTCAAGCTCTTTTAATCTGGAGATGAAACAGCTATATGTAAGCAGTTAGTCTGATGCAGGGCCAGGAGAAAGCATATGGGATATTTAGAGAGGTTTTTATGAGGACCAGCAGCATCTCCAGCCCCTGGGCAAACAGTAGTCAGGAAAGACACCATCAAGAGGTGAGGAGTAGCACCTCCTTCTTTCCTTCTCCCAGTCCTGCTGGGTTCCCACAAAGACATTTAGCCCAGGTAGCAAAAGCCATTACCATCCAGATGGTCCAAGAACAAAATATAGCAAACACATCAGCCTGCCAAGTTGTCATCATTGTCCCCAGTCAGAGCAGGCTTTACCATCTCCATAGAGCCTTTGGCCCATTTGAGATTGGTGTGACTCCAGCTACAGTCCACTGTGATTCTCCCCACCCTGAAATACCCTTCCCCAGGGAAAACCAGAGACTGGGGCCACGCAGCACGAGATCCCCCTTTAGAAAGAGATGACTGGAGTGGGGCCAGGGCATAGCAACTCCTGCAGTTACACCACTAAGGTGGTGTAAGCATTTATATTTTCCTTGAATCATGACATAAGGAAAAGTCCTTTAATAGCTTATTCAGCTGTGAAAAAGAAAAAAAAAAGGAAAAAAAAGAAAAGAAACAATAACATGACATTTTCTAATCAGATATTTTTCCCACTTTTGCAAAAGACAGTGTCCATCTGTTTTAGCATCTGCTCAGTGTAGTTCAAAATCCTCCTTTAAACAACAAATAAGCGAAATGGCTTCACTGCCTTCAAAATGTCTAGGAACTTCCTGGGGGAGAAAAGTTGCCCGTGTTGTCATTATTGCTTCAAAACATGTCCCCAACCCCTGATCTGTCTGCCTGTTCAAGTACAGTATGCAATCTCTTTGTTTCAGCAGGTTTGGGAAAGGTACTTGACTCAAAATGTTGATATTTCCCAACACAGATGATTTTTTAAAAGTGAAAAAAAATGGCCTGTTCTAGACCAAAGATGCTGCCTTTTAATTGCCTTTTCATTCCATTTACTTCCTTCAGAGCCCTTACAGCAATGATGAAAGAGAAAACTCTGTCCTCAAAATGAAGTATCAATTATAACATGAAACATTTGATGTAAACCATACTTTGAAGGAATAAACCACTGTGCATACATCTTGTGTCCTCATGATCTCACTATCCAGTGGGAGGACATGGGAAGGAGTTGTTCATGAAAGACTGCTCCTAGCTTTTTTCTTTCTCTCTAGGAGTGCTCACTGGGAATTCTTCATTCTATTGTGTTCTAGATTGTCCAGACATTCAAAACAAATGCTTTTGCTCCTGCTTAAAATCTTGAAAACATAAAATTTTCCTATCGTGTCTATTAAGAGTCTCTGGAGGCTACTCTTTGGATCACACTTTTGCCCTCTGGTTCACTGTTTTTGCAGATCCAGTCAGTAGAACAATTCACAAACATAATTTGATATCAATATTCAGTGGGACTATAATTGCTTTTTGAAATGTATAAGAGCTAGACTATAAGTAGATAGTGCTGGGAAACACAACTCATGCAGCTAGAAATTTTAGTGAAGATTCAGTTGCAATTATATGAAATACTTATTTACTGTGATTCCCTTTTTGTTTGATAAATTCTGCTGGTCTCCAATCCAGATTGCTTTGGAATTAACTTTTTAACTGAAAAACAAGTATGAAAGAACAGTCTCTAGAAAAACATATATTCTGAAGAGTATTTAAGTGATGATATCAAATGAGGAAACTGGGTAGCAGTTGAATTTGTGAATGTAAAATATGTTTCTGATACAAGTGGCAAAAAGGATGAATAAATATGTCAGATACACATATATCATATGTACAGATTACAAAAGGTCTCATTTCTGAATACTACTGAATATAAAGATACCTTCTTTCATTTTAGTACACATTTCTGGTAGTAGAAATATGAATATCCTTTTGATAGGTCAGATTCCACAGTCACAGGAGCAGTTATATTTATTTCCCATACACTTTCACTAGCTTTTACCTAGTTTTTACCATTTTTAATGGCACTCCCAAAACCATTCTTGTGAGTTTCTGAACTTAGCAAAGTTTTGCATTTGGAGGGAACTTGCAGCAGTGCATGTGCTGGGGTCCATTGAAGGACACAGAGCTCTATAAGTGCAGTAAGGACAGTTTATTGCACAGGCAACTGAGATGCTGAAGGGTCTCAAAGCTTTCCTTGTCTCAAAGCTTTTCCTAAAGCTACAAGACTGTTTGTTTTTTTTAAATTAAACCATTGGTCTCCAACATGTTTAATTGATCTTGTAACAAGAAGGAAGGAAAAAACCAGAAAATGTATTTGAATTTTTCTTTTACATTCCAAATAGTAATAAAAATAAATGAAGGAAACTAAATCAGGGTGCCAGTTTTGTTTGTCCTGTAGCACTGTGTACTGTTCTTTATAGCATTTGCAAACTGCTGCTTCTGTATCCCAATTATGCAATTCTGAATATTCTGTACAAGTAACTTAAGACCCTATATACAGGTAAAGTATCTGTTAATTGTATTTAAGCCTAAGCATAGATGAAGTATAATGAACAATCTGTTAAATGTTAATGCAATTTATCCTTTCTTAATTTACAAACATGACATATTGCATGTATTTAGTGTTAATCTGTTTTAGACACTCATTTGTTTTGACCTATGTCCATAATAAATTATGTACCTTGAGATATTTATCTTGTCACTTTGAAACAAGATTACAATTAATATGACACACATGAGTTTAAATTAGTACTCCAACTAGAGATGTGTGAGTAATGAATTAGCCACAGCCTTAAACTGTTGGCAGACAATTTAAATTGCCTGCCTCTTTCCAATGCATGATCTGAAATCACTAACTATGTATACAGTCTTAAGTCTACATGTTTTTTAGATCAGTGACTGAGCAAACACTTCTTTCCCAAGTGAAAATAAGAAAAAACCTCACAAAAAAAAAACCCTCAAAAAACCCCAAGCAGTTTGGGACTGTATAGTCAGATGCCTGACTGCAAGCAATTCTTCCACAGATTTATTTTGTGACACCACATTTGGTTTGCTATTGTAAGGTCAAACCTAAAAAGTTAAGTGGCTGCCTCCAGGAAGCAGGACTGTAATTGTGATAGCATTAGAAATACTGAATTGTGGATAATACTTTCTATTTGTACTTGTCACTTGTCTATTTTTTTGACAAGAGGAGGCAGTTTTGATGGGCTTCCTGTGGTCCTTGTGTTTTTTATCCTGTTATCCAATTTTCTGCTGCACTGCTTTCCTTCTGTCACACTGACTGCTAGCCAGCCTTGCCTCCTTTAGTGGAAGGGCATACAAAGCTTTTTACTATACTGGACAGAAATAAAAGGAGAGGCAATAATACGACTGAATTTTGATAAGTACCTTATGTCCCCTGTCTAGAGTAGGTCATATATGATCTATATATCACCTGAGAGTCTTTCAAATATTATAGAAAAAGCAACATTTATAGAATGTGTAAATTACCTAGAATATACTTTTAAATATCAAATCCTGAACAGAGAGAAAACAACCCATTCTTTTAAGGGCTATTTGTAGGTGACAGGGAAACACTGAAGTTAAATGACTCTGTATTCTTTGAAAATGAAAGATGAAAAAACCCCCAACACATCCATAAATCACAACGTAAGACCTACTATGTAAGTAGGTGAATGGTACCTAATAAATGTCTACCCTGTATTCCCCGGGTTAAAACATCCAATGGTCTTTGCATATGAATTTCCACTAACTTTCTCCTTTTATGGAACTGGAGTTTTGCATGAAGATGACTGAATGTATACAAGGTTTATACCCTGTACATCTTCACATGCTGATTTAATCTGCTTCATGCAAAACTGGCTTAATCTTTGCTAATAGTCACATTTGCTGTAAATTTTGTACAGTGCAACACGTGTAACTGTAGCAACTGTACACTCCTAAACAAGTTAAACTGTTGTGTAGGGTTTGGCTTATTGTATGAACCCCTGACATTTGTGTTACACTCGATGCCCAAAATTACTTGAGTGTTTTAAAACCCACCCCCCATAACATTCATGACATAAGCATAACCATATAGGCAAAACATCAAGGTTATATGTTCGAGCGATCAAAACCAAGAGAGCTTCAAGTTCCTACACCCAGGTTCAGGCTTCATTTGGGCTCCATCATGAGCTTATGAGGAATTTGTAACAGCCAGACCACTTCTCACCATACCCTGTCCTCCTTGGCAGGGACATGGAAAGCAAAAAAGAGGGAAGGGGAATCTCACAGCCATCAGGTTCCCAGTCTGGACAGTCAGAAGCCAATGAGCCCAGGAGAGCTGGTATCCTTGGTGCTGTGTGCCATCTAGACGTGGTTCAGGAGACCTGTATGTCATTCCAGCTGTGCCTAGTAGCTTGCTCTAGGTCTTCAAATATCTCCCTGCTACTTTGTTCCCCTGCCTCCTTTTTTGCATAGCTGTGGTAAAAATGCTTTTGCTAACAGCTATTTTGTCATAGACTGCCTATAGCATTACTCCAGGCATTGCTGAGGAAGAAGACAGTAAATAGAAAAGAACTGTTCTGTAAGCTATCAGACATAGCTGCATTACTGAAAGAAAATACATCTAATGTGTTCCCATCATCATTGATAAGCATTAAGAGAACACCTTTCTTCTTATTCATTAAATTAATATTTCTAGCAGATGGAATTTCTGACTTATGTAGGACATTTTCTGTGTATCTTGTCTATTATTCTTCTTGCTAGACTCGATATGAACTTCCATGATAAAGGAAGAAAATTTGCCTGGAATATCTGGGAAGATTTTCTAATGCTTTTCTTGGGACTTAGGCAATCTCCCAATGAAGCATCTTAAGAAGCGTCTGAATCCTTGTTAGTCACTGTTAAAGCCATTTTGAATAATGTAATAAATCATAAGATTATAGATAAACCCCATACTTTAGTAATGGGGTGGTCTATAATTTATCAGATCTCTTTTTATAACTATTTTAGGAGAGGTGTTTTATATGCCATATGGGTTGTAGGATGTAGTTGGAACAGACTGTTGTTCATTAATCAGTAATTCGTACTTCATACAAAGCAGAATTAGTGTTAAAACTAATGAATTCTTACAAGAATTATGATAGCTGTCCTTACAGAGTTACTGCCACAGTCACCTCCTTCATTCTCATAGTACACTGAGAGAATGTATTTTTATGTTTAGAAATGAGTGGCTGCAAAAATCAACATTCACATGGGTTCATTAAGAGGCAAATGTGGTATAGCCACAAACAGAATTGTTAGGCTTACCCTGAGAACATCTGGGATGAAACCACAAAGGTTAAGTGATATCATAAGATACCTGACCACATAAAGAAACTTAAATGTATTACCAAGCTTATTAGCAAAAGTCAAAATAAAAAAAATAAAAAAAAAAAAAGAAAAGAGATCATTCCAATCATTCCAATGGTCAAAGGTTTGGTAGTTCAGAGAGGAAGAAATATGTCTGCGAAGAAATGTTTAGTGGGATTTTTTTTTATATGCTGAAACTAGCTCTAAAAAGCACTACCCAATAGATTAGCAGACTATTTTTGTCTTACTTTATTTTATACTACCAATGATCTTAAGAAATCTCACTTTTCATTAAAGCACTTTCCTTAATGAATGGATGACACCCAGTAGCTACCATGCCTAGGATCACAGTTAGCAGAGCATGCAGTAAAGAGTCCTCTGTAAGGTGTGAAATGTTTCCAGGAAGTGACTTCAGGCAAAAAAAAAATCTTAATTACTTATGCAACTTTCTCCTTTACTGGTTTTATCTTCATATATGATGGTGCATATGATATGGCACCATTTTACCAATCTGTTTGTGGTGGTAGATGTCTCTTCTACGTTTCCTCTTTTCTCTCATGAATACTTATATGTTTGGCTTTTTTTCTCATGAGAAACTAGGTAGGCTGATATAAATCCTAATCATAGAAAGGAGCTGAACTTAAGTTTGTATAGCTTGCTTTTATCCTTAAGGTGCTGCAGAATAGATACGTATCCATGCGCCTCAAAGAAATCTCTTAAATTTTTTAGATTCAAATATGAGCTAGATGGATGTAAATCAAAATGCAGGCAAAACAAAGACTTGGTCTGTTTAAAAGCTTGCCTACATTAAGATTGAGTTTTTCTGTTGTAATATTTCTTGGTTTAAGGCAGCTATAAAATAGGATCCTGTGGTTTCATGCTGGTAAGTCAAACGTGACTGATGCATATCTGAACTTCTGGATTCTCATTCATACTGAAAATCCAGATGCTTTGTGGGTTTTGTGTCACAGCAGAATGATACAAACACTTAAAAATGCCTCAGCTCACCTGTAAGGTAAAAATTTTATGTCTGGATTTGACCAACCTATTTCAGAAAGAAAAAGGGCTTTATTTTGTTTTATTTTATTTGACCCAGTGATTCTAGTCTGGTAATGTCAGTGAATTTATAGCTGAGCGCTCTCTGGACTCAAACACAGAAATAAGGTTTCCAGTTTCCTTAGGAATAAATGACTGCAAGAGACAATTCTTGTTCTAAGCAACAATTAGAGCATTAGCTGAAGAGCTTCATCTGGCAATTAGTATTCCTGTGGTGAACAGGGAGAGAATTAGTCAGAGATACAAGAGGCTCAGGCTGCATGAGCTGAGGCACAAGGCTCGGTGTGCAAGCTTTCTGATGCTCCAGTGCTTTTTCTCCTCCCAGAGAATCTCTTGAATTTATTTTTCACAATAGGTTAATGCTCTCGTGTCAAAAGAATATATTATAACTCACATATTCATCTATGCTTCAAAAGATAGGCAACAGCTACTGGAAACAGCAGGGCTCTCTGCTGTGTTTTAGTCCTGAGGCTGATCAACTCGAGTGACACAAGGGAGGAAGGGAGTAATGCACTCACACTGCTCACCCCCAGGAATGCAGAAAGGATGAATAGAAAGCTAAATGTTTCTTTAAGGAATGAGACCCAAGGACAGATGGCACTCTGTATTCATGGAAGGTTCCCACATGGTGCAAAGAATTAGAGCCTGCAGGGCCTCATAAAAATAATGGAATCACCTATAAACAAAATCTTCAGCTTTATTCACTCTCAGCTACATGGCTGTAAGATAGTAGAAGTAAAGGTATTAAAGACACTGGATTAATGCTGTATAACACTGTCCTTAGAGCTGAACCTAACCCCAACAGTGGGAAGTGCTTATCCAAAGGGCTTGTAGTGACTGCATCATTAATATGCCAGGCAAGAAAACTAAAACATCTTTAACCATCATGAACCCTATCACAGATATTATTGGAGGCCTTTGATACTCCTGTTGAGGTAGAAACAACCCAGAAATCCATCTTAATGGAGAATCTGGAGATTTCACAGGAATGGGAGTTAGGTCTTAGCCATTTCTAAAGCACCATCTTTATAGTTCTTTTCATTAGCCCAGAAATAGTGTGAAGCTGGAAGAAATAAAACCTGTTTTTTCTGTCTAGTAATCATCAGATGCCTAAAGCTCCCTTAAGGGAAAAATAAATTAATATCATGCTGAGCTTTCCAAATTGCAAATCAGAAGAATAAATTTCCAGGTATTCAGAACTGCAGATGTCCATATTAAAACATTGCTGCTGAAGGAATTTGACTAATTCCATGAATCTGCACCTTAAATGGAAACAAGCAAAACTCCTCTGCTGGATATTTGTTGTAGATATAAACAATGCATCCCACTTAGAGAAAAATATTTGTATTAGTTTCTTCTAATTAAATCTTTCCACAGTTTCTATATCATTAAATTCACTTGAGCTACTTAGATTAGTGCTAAAACAACTGTAACAAGAAGATAAAATGATTTCTTGATTTCCTGCATTATTAAGGCTCTTAGTTCAGTTTTCTTTGATACTCTGTAGAAGATAACTCAGGAAGTAGTGTAGTTTCTTTAAAATTTAAGTGCTGTGGGTGAGTTCTGAATTATCACTAGCAATGGGAGACAAAAAGCAGTCATGTCAGTCTCATGCTTGTGGATTGCTTTAAATTGAATGTGTATTTGAACTGCTGATCCAACAGAACTTCTGTTAAAAGGACAGAACACTAAAGTTAAAGCAATCTGGGGAGACAAAATCTCTTCATCTAACTGCTGCATGCCCAGCTCTGCCAGACTGCACCGGAGGCAGCAGCCTGGGGAGAAGGGAGATGTGACAGTGCCTCTAGCCCACGCAGGAGCTGCATATGTTCCTGCCTGAGGAATCTTCCTGAGTTTTTACCAAAGAAAAGTCAGATGGAAGAGGGTTGTATCCATCCCACATCCTTCATGTCTTCCCAGTCTCAGTCTTTTCAGCCTCGGGTGAATTCATAGAATCATAGAATCATAGAATTGGCTGGGTTGGAAGGGACCTCAGAGATCATCGAGTCCAACCCTTGAACCACCGTTGCGGTTGCTAGACCATGGCACTGAGTGCCACATCCAGTCTTTTTTTAAATATCTCCAGGGATGGAGAATCCACCACTTCAGTGGGCAGCCCATTCCAATGACGGATCACTCTTTCCGTAAAGAAATTCTTTCTAATATCCAACCTAAACTTCCCCTGGCACAACTTAAGTCCATGCCCTCTTGTCTTGTTGAAAGTCGTTTGGTAAAAGAGCCCAACCCCCACCCGGTTACACCCTCCTTTCAGGTAGTTGTAGAGAGCGATGAGGTCTCCCCTGAGCCGCCTCTTCTTTAGGCTGAACAACCCCAGTTCTCTCAGCCTCTCCTCGTAGGGTCTATGCTCGAGTCCCTTCACCAGCCTGGTTGCCCTCCTTTGGACCTGCTCCAGGACCTCGATATCCTTCCTGAACTGGGGGGCCCAGAACTGGACACAGTACTCCAGGTGTGGCCTCACGAGGGCTGAGTACAGGGGCAGAATCACTTCCTTGGACCTGCTGGCAATGCTGTTCCGGATACAGGCCAGGATGCCATTGGCTTTCTTGGCCACCTGGGCACACTGCTGGCTCATGTTCAGCTTCTTGTCGATCCAGACTCCCAGGTCCTTTTCTGCCTGGCTGCTCTCCAGCCACTCTGTCCCCAGCCTGTAGCGCTGCATGGGGTTGTTGTGGCCAAAGTGGCCAACCCGGCACTTGGCCGTGTTAAACCTCATCCCGTTGGAATCAGCCCAACTCTCCAGTCTGTCCAGGTCCCTCTGCAGAGCCCTCCTGCCTTCTAGTTGATCAACACTCCCCCCCAGCTTAGTGTCGTCTGCGAATTTGCTGATGATGGACTCAATCCCCTCATCTAAATCATCAATGAAGATGTTGAACAGAACTGGGCCCAACACTGATCCCTGGGGGACACCACTAGTGACCGGCTGCCAACTGGATGCAGCCCCGTTCAGCACCACTCTCTGGGCCCGGCCCTCCAGCCAGTTCCTAACCCAGCACAGGGTGCTCCTGTAATTGTTGTTGTGGTTTTCTACTAGAGAGAGACCTCCACTCTGGGGTCCCCCCTGAGCTGTCCTCCATCAAGCTCTGGAACAGGGGAGATTTTCAAGAGTCATGACTTGGTCTAAATCCATCAAGACTGGGACTTAAATTCCTGATGGGAGTTGTTGTTTGTGAGGTATTAACTGTGAGAAATGTTTGGTTTTGAAACACATCTGGCTTGGGAGAAAAAGGAACGTCATCAAAGGAGAGTAAGGGCCCAGAGAAATCTTGTCCAGGTTTTTAAATGTTTGAAGTGAGGATAAAATTAGAGACTGAGGAAGAAAAGGGGATTATTATGGAAATAGCAATGGGGTTGTTGCAATTTATTAATAACTTCAAGTGTTTTAATCATCATGTCAAATGTAGGCACTGTTATCCCTATAGTGCTCCAGACCATCATAACTGCAAACTTTCTTCCTGCATAGCCAGGGATCAGCCCTTAGGAAACTGCCCTCCCACACCACAGAGAACCCCACTGAGGCAGCCTGCAGGGTCCCTCTGGGACACCACCAGCAGCTGCTGCTGCTTGGAAGCACCCTGAAGTGTAGCACACTACTTGTCAGGCAGATTTTCCACAGATGTTGCAGTTTCCTAGATGGATGCTGGGTTGTTCATTTGATGGAAACACATCCAAGAACAAGATAAAGGGTAAGAGGTAGGGCTGGTCTTAGGCATATAGCTTGAATGCCTCTAAGAGCCTTGAGTGAGGGTAGATTAACATTGCTGAATTTGCAGATCATAGAAGCAACAATCTTACCAATATACATGCTTATTACCCTTTATAGAGCCAGCACATAAACTAAGTTGGAGTAATTAAATAAGAGGAAGGCAAAGGGGTGAAAGAAAACACCATCTGCTAACTCTCAATCAGTCACTTATAAGCAAACTGGAATGTAATGAAGGCCATTGCATTCTGATCATGAATAGATCCTTCTGCTTGGCTTGTGTTATTTTTCCTCAGAAATAGTGCATATGTTTTATAACAGTTTGGTAAACACATGAAATGGAAGAAAAAGAAAGCTAAAATCTCTGTTGAACTACAAGAAAGGTAGCTATTTGGATGCTTCATAACATTTTTTACATTGATTTTTATTTATTTCATGGATACTCTCAATAACATTTACAATATCAATAGTTTGATTTTGCAAGCTTGCTTATGCTCTGTTAGCAGTTTTGTAATGTCATAAAGTCATTATATCTGACAGAGTGAATCCAGATCAACGACAACTCATAACCTTCCATTTTCAGTTATTTATAGCCATTAACTGATCCACTTATTTTATTAGCTGACTGTTATCTGTAGGGTATTTAAGGAATCTCCACTAGGGTTGAAATAGCAATTGTTTTTTAAGTCTCTGCATTTCCCAAGATGAATGAGGACTTTCTAAGCTATAAATATAGCACACTGACATAAAATGGCATACTCACCTGTTGTGTCAACTACCAGCAGTCAATAACATATATTAACACATGGCCAGTGTCCTTCTAACTAATCCTTATAAAGTGGAAACAAAACAATTTAATACTGTGATTAGATGCAAGTAATTCAGTTATTGCAAAAGGTAAAATTCATTGAACCAGTCATGGGCATTCAAATCTTAGTCATTAAAAAACTTAAGCAACTTTGAAATATTCGATTTTAAGAAAAATGTATATGATAACTCTTCTGCTTTGCTGCTTTCAAGAGCTTTTCTTTTGGTCTAATTTCAGTTAATGACCTTTGACTGTGAAAAGCAGACTTAGAAGATACAGATGCAATTGTTCCTGAGATGTGCTATTCATCTTCTCTACAGAGTCAGCATGTTTGCATTTTTGCCTGCTCTTTGCATGCTTATAAAATTATATTCTCCTAGATTACAAAGTCATTTTAGTACATTTCCAATTTGTTTTAAGGTTGTTCAGGATGGAAGATGAGTACAAAGCTTGAGTTGGTGATATTTCAGCCCAACAAACCAGGACAGTTCAAGCTCACAGATGAATCAGATTTATCCATGTCTCCCTGAGTACTCAAGCAAGCTTTGAAGACTCTAAAACAGGGAATAGAAAAGGTCCATGCAGATTTCTTAAAGGAACTGTTTTCTTTAGCAGGTAATTCTTTTTACTGAGGCAAGGTGAATTTTTTCCCTCTACATTTATGGTAATCAAGCTATCACCACATAAAATCTTTTCACGAATCGAGCTCCCTGAGGTCTCTTTCCATAGCACCACGCTTATTTGCCTTGCAACTTGCAGAAAAAGAAATAAAAAACTCTGTGGAGCTCTTTAAATGTGAGGAGTCTTGGGGATCTGCTTTCTAATCTGCACATCACGGCAGGGGAATGTCAGAGGTACAGAATGATGAATGTGCAGGGGCTGAGTTGTCTGTTTTAAAATAAAAGCTGCTTTCCCTTCCCATATTTAACTTGTATAACACAGTCATCAGGGAGAAGTGGGTGCTAGGAAGAACTACGTGGGAACAACTTCCACAGCTAAACTTTTGCTTATCTTAGAATTTTATCAAGTAAATGCATCTCCCATTGACTTCATTGTCTCACCAGAGTTATTTTGGCTTACCTGAATACTACAGTGAACTCCCTATTGTAAAACAACCTCTGTGCTTGCCTACTTGACATCCAGAAACTTAAAGAGGTTGGTTGCTGGCTAATGTCATAGTCAATTACTTTTTAAAAGACAATTTAGCACTTGGCACCCAGCTAACTAATCGTAGCTGCCCTCTCCTTGGAGGCAGCTTCTCTGGGTCAGCTCTGAAGTGCATGGGGAGATCATATGTGCCAGATCTGATAGAAATAAAGAGATGACATCTCCACGTAAGAAATAACCTGATTCACCCTCTATTTTGCTTATGCTGCTTTATATAAAGGCAGTGACAGGAGGTTTGTAGATTCCCCTTATTTAATCTCTAAACTCCTGTTGTGATTCCATTCCTGTTAAAAATTGGAAAGTGGAGGAAAAGTGTATTTTAGCATCATGAAATACAACATTCCTTGCCTGTCATTTCAAAGCAGAGTGGTCATGATCCCTGTCACACATCCTTCACTGGGAGAAAAGGAGAGGAGTGTTTCAGCATTGGTTGGTCAGGCTACTGTGGTGACAATATTGCCTGCTCTGACTAAAGAAGAATGAAAGTGGTACTGAGATTTCAAAATAAAGGGGAATTTTTGCTATCTCTTGGAAGTTTATTTTTTTTGTGTACTGTACCTGACTGTCAGACAGAAAGAATGTACTCTCTTTCTTGCCAAAAATAGCCTATGCTATCACAAATAGCTAGTATCTTTGGCTTTGACTGTGCTCCCTCCCACCTTACCAATTAATAGTTTCCATAAACCGAGGCAGTGAATCCCTGCCATGGGCCAGACACAAATGAAAGATTAAGAACAATAATTAACATAATGGCACAAGCATTTCTTAAAAAGCACTGTATGCAGAGAAGTAAAAAGGAAACAAACTGTAGTACATTGTGGGGAAGATACTGTGGTTATGACAAGAGGCATTAGTAAGAAGATTAAAGTTATATCTACTTAATTTTCATGATCTCTATTTCATTTTTGTCAGAAATATCATGTGCTGTGACCTTCACAGATTCCCAGGGCAGACTTTTATATACAGCATTTGCCCCATCGTGCTTGTAAGGAACTTCTCACGAGCATGGATTAAGCTTGTTTAGCATAGCCAAAGATTATACTAAAAAGTTATATCCCTGAGGAACAGTGTGGTTCCATACAGTGAAAAATCAGAGCATCTCCTTCACACAAAACCTCCCCCAACATCATGAACCATCCTGTGCAAGCAGGAGCTATGAGACTGACAGTTCTGGTTTGGGTTGGTTTACTTGTTTTTTTGTGTTTTTCCTATCTATGGGATCATAGGTCTCTAACTCCTGGAAGGCTCCCTTGAAGTGCATCTCAGAAATGTGATAAATAAACATAATTTTAGGTAAGTATAAATGCCTTTGTTGACTTGCATGCTGAGTTAATTTCGGTGGAAGCTGATAACAGTATGCAATAAATAGGATAAAACAAAATTTAGGGGTGCAAGCTGTCATAAAAAACAGTGGAAATCACATGGGTCCTGCAAGGCTATTCAAGACAGGTGCAAAATTTCAAGCTATTCCCACCTCTCCAAACACGGGAATTTTGAGTTCTGTGCCAATGTTAATATAGCCCCTGTGTAGTCCAAGACCAAATCCTGAACCCTCTTTCTAACATATAAAAATGGGTAGACAGGAACATTTGGAAAGATAAACAATGAATAAGTAAACCACTTCAGTCCCTTTCTGCTAATTTTAAAATCACTCGTTCTGACTGAAAATATTCACACCTTGGGATTATGGCAACTCATTTCAAATGATACCTTCAACTGCTTCAGAGGAATCTTTCTGTGTGAAAACAAGTCTTGAATTATATGTAATTATATTTGGCTGTTTGCCTGAAAGCTTGAGGGCAGATGAAAATGTGTTTAAGTAAATGAGTTTAAAATAATACCTGCCTATTATTAGAAATGTGTTGAATTTAGTCCTCATGGTATTACAGGTGCAAGTTTACCACCTCTGTAATGATGTTCTAATGCTCTGTATCACTTATTTTATTTTTTAATTACAATTTGCCTTTTAAAATTATTTTGGCCATCTGTCTAAAAGTAAGGTACTTAAATGTCAGATGAGAACATTTCCAGAAAGCATGCACTGCTATTTAATTATTATTTCATATATCTAATGTGATCATTTTACAAGCCAACTTCATCTCCAATAAGATTACTGTGAAATGGGAAATTTCCCTGAAAATAGCAACACTTTCGAGTGTTTCATGACAGATTGTGACTGAACCAGGTGACCTGCTGTGGTCTCTAAACTCAGGGGAATGGGAGCTCTTGAGAGGATATGTAATGAAAGCATGAGATGTATTAACAGTTCATAAAGTCTGGTAACATTTTGAAATACATTATGATTTACTCAATGCTTTGTATGGTAAGGATGTACATTTTAATGAAAAAGAATCATAATAAAGTGTTCAGTTTAAAACACAATGAACCAGCTGAATAGAGGTTACATTGCTTTACTTGTAGCCTGTACACATCATTAGAAGTGGCCGCATTGACTTCAGCTTTAGTATCTGCAACATTTTGAGAGATAGTGAAGTGCCTCATGCCCTAAGAAATCAGTATACTGATTTTAAGAATTTGTCCCAATAGCATTAAAAATTTTAATAAGCCCTAACACACTGTAGGGTTCCTGGTTTTGAAGACACAGGAAAAAGATTCAGATGTGCAAAGCAAAAAAATCAGTCTGCACTATTTAATGGAATACAGAATTACACTTCTCTTTGGTTGAACTCTATCTTAAGTGTTATTGCTGAAGGAGCTTTCTGGTATCATTAAAGAATAGTGAAATTATAAATTATTTTAAATGTCAATGTGTTTTCTTCCATCCGGTAAATCATCAAATCAAGTGTGAAATCTTAGTGCAAGAAAAATATCTGATCTCACTGTTGATTGAAGAGACAGTTTCCTGTCAGTGTTCTCAACATTTCTGTTTTATATTAGAAAAAGAGGAAAAGGTACATTTGTGTAACTAGTATTTGCTATCATAATTTTTGTGTGAATTTAAGATTAATTGACAAGAGACATTATAAAATCTCATTTGCAAAAAAAAAAAAAAAAAAAAGAAAGAAAAAAGTAAGCTGTAAAAGTAAATATTTATATGATCAGCGACAAATTTTAGAAGATAAAAAAAATCTGCTCTTATTTGAATCAGGTATGAAATGCTACAGTTCTTTGTTTACTGCTCAAATTTGAAGTGCCATTATGTGTAATTATAATGTCTAAAAATAGGCTGATCCTTTTTTTCTAAGGGGATTTATTCTAAGGATTCTAATTTCTAATCATTTTTTCAGTGATTGTCATTGATAATACATTACTTGGTGTGACCTAAACTCCAAGAGCTGGTTTGCTTTTCTCACCCAAGCTCAAAACTATAGGACTAGCATGAGCTGAGCTCTTTTAGTTTCCCTTGGGTTTAGTGAACTTTCATCCAGATTCTTGGATCAGAACATTATGATAATAGTCACCATCTGCCTGCTCAGAAGATGAATTTAGATGTGCACTGTTTTCTCAGTGGATCTCTGCACTTGATGGAAGAGTTCAAACTGAAAATTCTAAGTTTCTTCCCAGGGTCCAGATGGTTAAGATTTCTTTGTAATGGAGTAACTTCAAGGGACAACAACTAAAACATCTTTTTTTTTCTGTTTATTTTTGTTTTTCTTTCACTTTTCCAAGTATAAGATTAGGTCATGGAAACTAGAGAGAAGCCTTTTCCCTGCATTACCAACTCAACAGTACTTGTTTCAACAGTTTCCTTTCTTTATAGTTAAATGCTTCCTCTGGTTTTTTAACTGTTTTTTCCACAGTTACAAAGATATTTAAAAACAGAACATCATCTGATTGCCACAAAACACTAGAATGTTTATAAATTTTTAGCCATAATGTCAAAAAAAAAAACAAAAACCAAAACCAAAACCAAAACCAAACCCAAAACCCTCCTGGAACCCCTAGTCTAACTTCTTGTAAGTGCTAATAAAAAGTGGTAGAAGTTTATCAAGCATAATGGCTGCAGCAAAGTTAACCTCATTGGTAAAGGGTTAGGCAGAAATGTTTTAAAAGGATTTTCCAGAGTGAAAATAAAGAAATCAATTCAGTGAAAGTATAGATGAAAATACTTCAACAAGTACTTCACTCCCCAGAGAAGTGGTCACAGCACCAGGCCTGCCTGAGTTCAAGAAGCATTTGGATGATGCTGTCAGGCACATGGTGTGATCCTGGTGTGCCCTACACAGGGACAGGAGTTGCACTTGGTGATCCTGAAGTGCCCGTTCCAACTCAGCACAATCTATGATTCTATGAAATATGCTACTAAAACCTCACGTTTTCCTTTTGGAATGTTAGACTTCCCATATGAATTGCAAAATCATATAATGTATTTTGCATCATTTTATGAGCAGAGAGAAGGATGCAATAGGTTTGCTGATCAGAACATTTACTTCTCTCAGAGTACGTGCAGATGCAGTTTCTGGATACTTCATTTCAAGGCATTTCTGCTGCATTTTGTGCTCTCTTCATCTTTGGCCTGGGAAGAAACTATTTGATCACTGGAAATTTTCCAGGATAGAATATGTCTAATTTACTTTTAATGACATCATGCCTCCAGAATCAGATTTAATCTCTCTTTTGTCATAATTTTTAGGTGCACATTTCTTGAGAAATGTAATGTTAATGACAGACATTTTTTTTTGCTACTATTCATAAAGTGTCCTTATTATATGAAACAGCAGTAAAACTGCCTTTACAGTAGGCTTTTGGAGGAAAGAATATCAATCATATATATAAATATAAAATATAAATTTTCAATTGTATATGCTGCCAAAGCTCAGAGAAGCAGGTTTTGGCCTGGGCAGAGGTCACAGGGTGACTGTTTCTGTTAAATGAGTCTGTAAGCAATCATAGAAGTCAGCTGGTAGCTGTATCTGTATGAACAGTTTAAATTTATCCATAGCAGAAATTCACTATGTGCCCTTAACAGGAATAGAAGAGTATGTTTAACATCAATACATTACCATGTTTGCATTCATATAAATGAGACTTCTTCTGTTTCCATCAGCAAAAGAAAAAAAAAAAACCCAGATAATTTAAATTCCTTCAACCAAAATATACAAACAAGAGATGTTAGGAGGTGAATCCAGTTTAAGAAGAAGAAGAAAAAAAAAGTAATTAAGAAAATTTTAAATTAAACTTCTTCTAATAATAAATGCCTGTGAGAAAAAAGTCAACTAAACATCCTTTTTTCCCAGTGACCCCCAGTGGGACTTCTGTCAACTTCCTTGTTGGACATAACTTACAGTATGGGAACTTGTCCAGGAGATATTATTACCATTACAGCTATTAAAAAAAACCAAAACAAACCCTTGTGAATGTTTCTGGAAACATCCTACTTCAAATCAATAATAAAAGTATTATTTTGTGAACTTTGATTTATCAGGCAAATGTTGTGACTCCTTTCTGAATATAGTTCAGGGTGAAAGAGCTGAGTAAAAGAATGTTCTGTGATCAAACTGCTATTTTCTCTTTCTTTATTTCATATTTTAATCTTCTGTCTGTATGAGGAAACTTCTCAGTGGCATGTAGCTAACTCTAGTCTTCAAATACAGAAGATAATAGTCATTAATCTATCACACAGATACAGAATAGAAGAAAATATGAAAGATGAAAGCACATGTTAAAAAGAATGCAGTGAGAAGAAAACATGGCAACAAATATTATTTCATTAAATCTGTCTGTTTCTCCATAAAATGTTTTTACTTGGGTGGATGAGGCCAAGTCTTCTGGAGCAATGTAACCTTTTAACATAATTGCTGGAAGAAATGCATAGATATTGTAACCATAATCAATAGTTCAATGTGAAAGGCTTCAGAGACTTCTGAGTTTTTTCCAATTATGTTTACAATACATGGGATAAAGACAGGAAGTGAGGAAAAAAGAGTTCACTCTGTAATAATCAGAAGATGGAAAACTGCATTTTGTGTCCTTTTATTCATTTAGCAAATTAGTAAAAAATTAAAAATTCAGTTCCATTCTCAGTGGAATATTTTGCTTGTGTTTTCTTTAGGAACCTGTGGGTATCCATTATCCAAACCCACACAAAACACAACCTAACTAACATGAGTTGAATTTACCAGAAGTTTGGGCAGCAATACAATAAAATATAATGACATTTCTTCAAAAACAGATGCCATGTCCTCTGTGTTTCCCCTTCAAATTTGCCTGCTGGGGAAAGAAATATGTGATAAAGTTGCTGCAGGTGGTAATAAATTAGTAAATGTAGAACCGATTCAGAGCAATTGTGTCCACCCATCTCTAGCACAGATGTTCTGCAAAAGATTTAGACTTAGTTTTGCAGTCACTCAGCCTCTGAGGTGAATTAATTGCATATTTACACTGAAAAAGTCCTCTTCTTCATGTTCCCTTTATTTTTTGTTTTCATGTTCTTCCATGTTATTTCCACACAGAGTGTCTCTCATGCACAGCAGGTCCATGTGCATAGGTTGAATGCAGTTTTTAATCTGAAGCATGATATTACTTCTGATATATTATTGTTTTCCTTTAAAGTATAAAGCATATTGTAGTATCTTTTCTGGGACTTCTAATAATTTCAGTAATTGTTCTCACTATGTCATCAGAAAGTACTTATTAATTCTTTTAAGAACTCTTACTAGATTAGAGAGGCATAATTGTTGTGGTCTGAAGGGATGGTTTTGTCTGTCAGGCTATACTTATTGTATCATCATTAGGATTTTGGGCACAGGTAAGTATCACCTCTGTTATACTTAACTCCAATGCTTAACTCCCTTGCTTATGGAGGACTTCTGTTAGTAAGATTTTTGAGAATTATAGCTATGTTAGAAATGAAGCCATAGAGCCTTCTCAATCTTACTGTTCTTCACTGCAGAATTCTTTTCCTTGGCACTAGCCTTTATTCTCAGAAACCTCATTTAGAATTCAAACAGACTGAGAAAGGTCCATCTGTCCTATGACAGCTGAAAAAGGTTGTATGTAATCTGTTCAGATAGGTTCAGAAAAACTGTCCCTCTCTGAAGTCTATTATTAATCTTTTCCAGATTGACAGTAATTCAATATTGAGTATATAGAAGCTCAAGCTTTGATATTCATGTGGCTTCTCAAAGTTCAGGATAATATCTTACCAAGAACACTGAAGACATATAATTCAGTCCTTGAAGTGTCATTTCCCTCAGTTGTCACATCTTTAAAAATACAATGGTGACACATAATGCTTATAACTTGATGACAAACTTGCCTCATAATACCAATGGAATTTCTATTAATGGCAGACAGCAATCTTGTTTATCAAATGAATGAAGACTATGTTTAAAATCTCATACACAACCAGAGCAACCTGGCAGTGACAACAGCCACAGAGAATCTGGAGACCCAGGGAGTAAAGGTTTTTTGTATCTATTTTCAGAGGGGTATTGCTCTTCAGACTGAAGAGCAATAGATGACTGATGGAAACCCAAAAAGCAAGCTAATGCTGTTTTACTGTGTGATGTAGTTATACAGTAAGGTCCAGATCTGTGGAGGTATAGAGGTGCTTTAAGTGCCTCCTACCTCCTTTTTAGACCTTTTAGACCTTCTACCTCCACTTTGACCTTGACTTAGATGGGAGCTTTCAAGCAGCTTTATGGCTGTACTGGCTTCCCTAAGTGCAGCAGCAAGGCCAACACTACCAATGTATTAATTGCACATTATTTTAAAACAATTCAGTGACTGTTGTGATCTTTCAGGACAGAAGCATCAAAAACAAATAACCAGCACAAAACAAACTGAAATAAATTACATTACTTCCTGGTCTGATGATGTAAAACCCCACAGCTCACAACAGATTTACGAAGGGGGCAACATAACCTGGTACTGGAAATACCAGTGCAAGCTCACAAAGAGGCCCCACACCCTGCTTTTTGGTTTGTAATTGTTAATATACCAGTCTGAGAAACACATCTCTAGAACGTCCTAAAATATTTACTCTAACACTAGGGAGTCACAAACAAAAACCAGCACACTTGCTTTGGGGATACACCTTTTCTACAGCTGTGTCTAGATTTTCTTTGCTTCCCAGGGCTCCAGTCCAGCTCAGTATGGATGCAATCTCTCATACCTGTAGGTGCAGAACAAAATCTCTATTGGTTTTTTTTCTCTTCTGCAGCTCCAGTGCTATTCCTTTACACATCAGAGCTAGCTAACCCACCTGAAACAGGGAGGAAGACAATTTTGTTTTGCAATTCCCCAACACAATTCAAGCCAATTCACCAACTGCAACAGAAAGAGTTTTGTTTGTACCTCACTTCTTCGTAGCATGACATGATGTGATAGTCCATGAAGAGCAATATTTATTTAGGTGTGTCCTGATAATGTCACCTCTGCTCGACAAACATGACAACTAATGAGTGTACCCAATGTGGGCACTCACTCCCTCTTCACTGTGTGCACTCCTGGGTGCTTTAATGCTGAAGGGAACTTGTCTTCTAATTTCACATCAGGTATAGGAAGGCCCTGGATTCACTCTTTCATTTGTATGAACACACAGACTTTCTAAACTGTCTTTTAAAATGGAGAATGACAGAGAATATATCACAGTCCTTGGATAACTGCCATTGCTGATAACAACACAGGTTTTATTTTAGTCTGAACTGTTCTTAGCTTTAATGTCAGCTATCTGAATCTGTTACCTCCTACTTGATACTTGCCTATAGCACGCTGACAGCATGAGCAGATGTGAACTGGTACTTGCAAGAAGAGAAATTCCTACATGTTTTCTCTTGTTTAGTACTCTGCTATATCTGACAAATGTTGTAGACATATTCACTTTTACTGAAGCAATCTTATCATCAGTCAGTTTTAAGATGCTAGTGTTTTTTTCTATGCTGGAATAGTCTGTAAAGTCAAAGGAGCCCAATTCTAAGCAAATCTTCAATTTCACAATCATGATGGTGGTGACTGCCCAAGGTGTGTTCTCAAAATCAGAAAGCTGAGGGGAGCAGCTTCCAGTATAGGGACATTTCTGATGTGCAGCTGACAGAGCTAAGCATATAAAATGTAGCTGGCTGTGGCTTAGAGCTGCTGCTGAGTTGTGAAGGCAGTGGGACCTGAGGGCCTTTGTCTAACAAAGAAAATATTACTTTTGCTTTGCATTTGTAAGAGTGAGAACCAGACTTCTCTCATGCTCTGAGAATGTCTTGCCCTCTGTGACAGAGTATCCTGATCCTAAAGTTGCACGTAATGTAATGCAGCAGCTACAGATCCACAGCTGAACAGACCTGCAAAGAATCATATTATTGTGCACAGAGGAAGTTGTATGATATGAACATGAGCTGACACAACTGAAAAAACCTGACAGTATGTATCAAGCTAATCATACAGACAGCAAATATGGGCAGTTTTCAGAAAATGTTTTTTGCCATTTTTTTCCAAAATACCGAATAAAAGCCTATTTTTTGTAATTTTGCCCAGTTCACTGAAAGTGATGGAACAATCTTCTTTGATTTCATGGTTGTCAGATCAGGCCCAGAGACTACAGTACTGTAGTAATTTTGTCTGAAAGTCACTGTCAAAGCCATGAGAAGGCAGAGGGCTGGGGTAGGTGGAGAGATTCAGAATGAAGCTGAGATCTAAGGGAGAATTATTAATGTGAAGCTTGCAAAGGCCCTCCTCCCACTGTGCATACCTCTGTTTAAGAAGATAAATCACTCACTTCTGCAACAACCAAAGTTGTCCAAGATTAGGAAGATAGTAATAATAAATACTTATCATTTACATCACACTTTTCATCTTCACAGTATCTTACAAACATTCACTAATTGATCCTCACAAAAGTCTTGTGAGTTAGGGTTTTCATACCAGTTTCACAGCATTCATTAAAGACTAAAAGATTCTACAAAAAAACCCAAAAAACAAAGCCATCAGACTTGCCCCTCACTGACTATATGAGTGTTTACTGTAGACCAGTACATGAGGAAATGTGGAAATGTTGTATGGCTTGGGAAGACTTCTGTGCCAGAAATTCTTACATTCTTTAAAATGCAAATACATATTTATCATAAATTCATGAATGAAATATAAAGTAAGCCCTATTATTTTAAGTCTTTGTCACTGTAAAAAGTATTGAATAGATGAATATTGAAACAATTATACAACTATTAAATCTTTTAGCAGTTACTGTGAGCACCAATTATGCTTTACTATCATAGATTTGTAAAATATCAAGAGAATCTTTGAAAGTTTCTGTCAATGGGGATCAGTGCTGGGAGCACAAACGCAGTGGTCCTCAGAGACTAAAGCAGCTGTGTTCCTCAAAGCAGCTAAAAGGGGCTCATGAAATATTTCTTACAATCTCTTTTATACAGAGTTTTACATTCATTCAGTGCAAAAAGGAGTTGCCAATGGGAAAAGGAGGAGATATTAATTAATTCTATCCCTACTTCGTAACGCAGGTTAGTTAGAAACACACAGTGCCTCCAGATCTGTCTGGTCAGCATGCAAGGTGGAGGAGTTACAGTAAGGGACAAAGAATTCCAGAGAAAAACTGCTGATGACCCCGTGCTCCCCATGGTGTATGCAAACCAGAATAGATCCACTGAAGGCAATGGGTCTCAGCTGATTCATGCCAGGCAAAAATGCAGTGTGTCTTTGTGGTTTATAGAACCTGTGTCTCAGAGAGTCTTGCCAGTTGGCAGCTCCACATTTTTCCTAATGAAAAAGAGCAGGCTGAGAAACTGTTCCATGGAGATCCAGTTTTGCTCTGTGGTTGTTTCTCAGATTTTCCCTGTATGAAATTGCAGAAAGGCAAGTAAAACAAATCTCTTCTTGTTTGTTTCTGAAGGGAGAGGATTTTCTTCTACTTCTTCAGGATTGTCAAAGCAAACTACTGTTGCCCTGATGTAAAAATAGTCTTTTTTAGCAGTTTAAAAAGCTTTTTTTCTTGCACTGAATGCTATAAAGATATAATCTCATTACTGGAAAACACAGTAAAATAGTGTATTTACTTGGTTTCTTGTTTCTTAGCTTACTTGTTTCTACGGAGCCTGTTCATGCAAACTATTAGCTATTATAAAACTATCAGTCTTACTATAAGGTGAGACTTCAAAAATGAAGAGTTATTCACTAAATAAATGCATGAATTCAGATTGTGTTGGAAACACTTCGGTAGAAGAGCTAGTTTCTGAACTGAATGTTGACTATCTCCCAAAATATCCATTCCCTTTTATCATTGTCCTCTCCCAGAAAACATGAAGCTTCATAAAACCTGCTGAGTTCTACATGTGACCCAATCTCCCTGCTTTAGGTCAAACCTATGCAACTCTTCTTTCCTACCCAGTAGCTTTACTAGGATCTGGCTTTTCCTTGCCTGTTGTTTACCTCTTGCATTCTTCCTTCTTAAACTTATGCCATGATTTACAAAAGAAGGTTTTGCAGGCCATAGTTTTATACAGATTTGTTACTGGATTCAGCTTTATTCAGATGACCACATGCCTGCTTTCAGTTCTCACCCACTTCCTCCCAGTTCCAAAAATTTGCCCTTTTTCTGCTTTATTTGTGGTGCTGGGCTGTTTTAGGGGGGAACACATTGAAGACCAGGTGTCACAAATAAGAATTCACCCTGATACAATTTCACAGGGTGCTTTTTTTTTTCCTCAGGAGACATTCTGGATTATATTGTGTTGCACATTGTCAGAACCTAATTAGAAATCACTGGAGTGCAATCTGAATGGCCAATTAAACCTCTGTATCCTATGCCAATCTTATTGGGATGAGAAATTGAGAACATAAGGAACATAGCTTCTTTTAACCAGAGCTTTCTTAGCAGCTCAGATTCTTTTCCACATCACCACACTCCATCTGTGGTAAAAAATGACATTTGACCACCTGGCAACACATATATTTTGTACAGATTGCAGCACATCCATATATGTATGCAACATATATATATTTAGTATTTATCATAGTATATGTAATACCTGCATGCAGTATTGCACTTTTCCAATGCCATGAAAAGAGGCTTACACACTCCACTAGTCTGAATTACGGAGACTTTTTAAGAGGATGACTGAGCAGCAAAAAATTCCTAACCCAAATAGGTAGGAAGTATCAAGAAAGTAGGTTCACTGGATTTTTTTGAACATCTGTCCCAGTCTGTCCTACTGTTTACTGTACCTATGTGGAAACAAGGGGGACCTTTATTGAACTGTAGTAGCAGAATGTGTAGATTTTTCAAGCCTTCATCTCAAACCTCCCATGATATATGAGAAACGCAGCAGCAAAGCTGTTGTGGTTGTCTCCTGTAGAAAATGGAATTAACACTTCAGGTCATGGGATGTGACTGGGGATGAGAATCCAATGCCTTGGAGCACAGGTTAAAGCAAAGTTCTCTTGGACATACTCCCTGCAGCTCCAGGTGTGCTCAGGGAGCAGAGCCAGGGCTGGATATATGCCACAGTAACTTCAGACTTATGTTTAAGAACTTGTGATTTATGCCAGCCTTTTGCAACTCAAATCCATAAAGCTCATTTCCAAAAGTTCTCCCAGAGAGCGTATCATTACAGCTGTCTGTACAGTCATTATTCTCAAAGCTGATGAGGCTCAGGGTTTAAATTCTGAATCTTTCCCCCACCAGAACTATATGAAAACATGTTTATTTTTCAAAAATCCAGAACAATAAAATTATTCCACTTTCACTGAAGAAAATCTGTATGGATCTTCAAGCACCATGGGGAAATTAACACCTTTTTGGTGAACTCAGCTTGAGTATGAGGTTTAAAAATCTGGAAAGTACATATCGTTTGGCTACTTCTTGTACTAGTTTACAATTTCAGTCATTTTTGCCCCAACCCATGGAGTTTATTTCAGAAAAAAATCATGATTCCGTTTTGTTGAAGATGTGAATTACTTTTCATTTTTCAGATTTTTTTTTCAAGTAGAGCAATTTGGATGGCTTGTATTCAGCAGCATAGCTCATTTTCAACAATCCATAGGTAATGGAACAGAAGATGTATAAGGTAAAAACACATGCTGAACATACGTACTCCTCTGATGCATGCCAGACTTAATTAGAAATCAGACCCTAATTTGCTGTGGGGTCTAGATAGCATACTGGTTTTTACAGATGTTTATAAATGAGAAAAATACATTCTCTATTGTAAGTCCACAGTTTGCAGTCTGGGAAACAATTATCTAAGTGTTACTCAGTCTCAGTTCCTGAAATAGCATAATTCATATTGTTGAGTTTAGAAATACCAAATACAATTCAGACCCCTTGAGTATTGCTCATTTTATGTTAAAGAGATTCCATATAAAGCAATGAATAGAAGTCTTAATAAAACTCTGAGTATACAGATTCTTAGAGTACCCAACAAGAGATTGTCAGCTTTTCTTAAGAAGTGCAATGAAAGCAGTAATTTCAGATTGTCTAATATTATTTTTGTATACAACATGATAAACACAGAAAGAACACCCTCTAATATTTTAATTTTTTATACTGCTTATTGTTATAAGGTATCTGTTGCCTGCAATTTTAGAACTTTGCTATCCAGTATATTGCTGGATATACTTATTATGTGCAGTTTTGAAATTCTATTAATTGTTTTTCCCCAAAAAAGGGGAAAAAAGAAAAAAGAAAAAAAAAAAAACAAACCCACAAGTCAAAACCCAAACCTGTTTGCACCATTTGCAGGGCATTTCTTCTACACAAGAAGAGAAATTACATGCAAAAAGTTACTCCAGGATTACTCTAGGAATCATTTAGGTAACAAGTCAATCGAGTCACATTTTGTTTTCATAGAACTGCTTCAAAAATAGGAGAGAAAAAAGTGTTTTATACTGCTTAGTTTTCTCCAAATAATTGTTATTAAGATTTGCTAGATTTTGGATAATATTTTTTATAAAATATTAACAAAGGTGTAGTTTATAACTCATAGGGTTCACCAAGCATAGTGGCAGACAGAATTCCTGGCCCCTGTTGTATCTTTTCAGGACCTCCACTGCCATACGGAAGAGTGAACATCCCTAACTGATCTTTAACTCTCATGCAAAGTTTTGTACTTGCTAACACAATGAACTTAAAATTTAACAAATTAAATTGGTTCCCTTATGCAACACTTTTTTAGTTCCCTCTTTGCAACAAAAATAATTTATATTTAAGAATGCTTCAAGTAGCCAGTTCCTGTCCCCCCCCTTTTCTTCCATGTTTGCCTCTTTATACTGCAAATAATATACAGTCATGCACACCTACTTCAGTAACAGTACCAAAGTTGAAAAAAGACGCCTGAGGTGTAACTGGTGCCTCAGAACTAGAGTAATGGACCTCATTAGAAGCAGGGAGTTCCTAATTTGAAACCAAGGTCTTGAAGTGATTAGAGAAAACTGATGCTCAGACCTCTGCCCCTCACATGGTTCAATACTGGTTCCACAGTTCCCCTAGTTCCACAGTTCCACTATTCCAGAGCTCCAGATCCAGCCCTCTGTCTTGTTTACTTAGGCTGTAAGCTCTTTTTAAATGTCACAATTGTCATACTCTTTTTAATACTTAACAAAAACACATACTCCTTCTTAGCTATATTCTGGGCAATAAAATCAAATACATAGTTGGTCCTATATTTCTTGCAGGGAAAGAACATTGCAAAAAGATTCTACATCAAGCCACAGATTGTTCATTGTTGCAGAAATATAATGAAAATCTGACATATTTTACCTTGCTAAGAACATTTTAAGCAAGAAGCAGTGCTGGCTCACATGATGATGACAAAAATAAAAACGCTGAATGTTCCCATGATATTAATAAACCTGAGAATTCCTCAATACCTCTGAATGCATTTTCCTGCACACATTGTTATGAAACCTCGCTTGTAAAAGGACTGGTTCACTAATTGCTTTTCTTTACACAGTTTCTATTAAGAAACACACTTTAAATATGTTTTCCTGTTATTTTAACCATTACTTAGCTCTTTACAACATTGGAATTCTATGGTCTATTGTGCCATGTCCCAATAGACCATAAATCCCCTGACCACAAGAATTTCGTATCTTGTCTTCAGGACTGACAGTTGCTTCTACTGATCATCAGAGAATGTCTGGAATTGGAAAGGACCTTCAAGATCTTCTAGTTCCAACCCCCCTGCATGGGCATGGACACCTCCTACTAGATATATAGGTATTCAAAGCCCCATCCCACCTGGCCTTGAACACTTCCAGGGAGGGGGCAGCCACAACTTCCCTGGTCAACCAGTTCCAGTGTCTTATCACCCACATACTAAAGAATTTTTTCCTATTATCCAACCTAAATTTCCCCTCTTCAGTTTTTAAATCATTTCCCCTTGTCCTATCACTACACACCCATGTAAAAAGCCCTACCCCAGCTTTCTTTTAAGCCCCCTTCAGATATTGGAAAGTCTTTTATAAGGTCCTCTTCTCCATGCTGAACAACCCCAACTCCCTCAGCCTGTCTTCCTAGGGGAGATGCTCCAGCACTCATTTTTGTGGCTCTCCTCTGGACACACTCAAGGAGCTCTATGTCCTTCTTATGTTAGGGACTCCAGAACTGGACACAGGATTCCAGGTGGGGTCTCCAAGAGCAGAGCAGAGGGGGGAATCACCTCCTTCAGCCAGCTGTCTGTGCTTCTCTTGATGCAGCCCAGGACATGGTTGGCTTTCTGGGCTGCAAGTGCACATTGACAGCTCATGTTAAGCTTGTGGTACACCACCATCCCCAAATCCTTCTCCTCAGGGTTGTCCTCAATCCTGTCTCCTCCAAACCTGTAGTCATGCATGGGATTTCCTTGACTCAGGTGCAGAACTTTGCACTTGGCCTTGTTGAAATTCACGCACTTTGAACAAGTGTGTTTCTCAAGCCTGTCCAGGTCCCTCTGGATGCCATCCCTTCCCTCCAGTGTGTTGCCTTCACCACACAGTTTGGTGTCATCAGCAAACTCACTGAGGGTGCATTTGATTCCACTGTCCATGTCACCAAAGATGTTAAACAGCTCTGCTCTGAGCACTGACCCTTGAGGAACACCCCTGGTCACACATTTGGACACTGAGCCACTGATCACAACTCTTTGGGTGCGACCATCCAGCCAGTTCCTTATCCAATGATTGGCCCACCCCTTGAATCCATATTGTTCCTCTTTAGGGACCAGAATATCATGTGGGACAGTGTCAAATGCTTTGCACAAAAATATGGAATGTTTCACAGATTTGCACAGAGACCATGCTAATCTTCTGTCTATCTTCTCTGTGGATGTAGAAAAGCTGAGTGGAAACTCAGCTCAGAAGAGCAATGACAAAAGATACCAAAACTCCTGTAATAAAGTTGTAATAAATAAATGAGGAAAATAAAAAATAGCAGGAAAATTTCTCCCAAAGCCACCTGATCCTTTCACTTGACATTTAATAACTTGTGCCAAAGGAGCATCACAGCGTATATTTAATCTTCTGTTAATTAGATTGTTTTTCCTTCAAGTATATTTGTGGCAAGGAAAGGCAAGCCTTGATTTTCACATTTGTAACCGTAGGAGGAGAACCTTTCTGACAAGCAATGCTCATACTGGAACACCTACATTGACATCAATGGGACTATCCAGTCAATGGAAACCACCTTGGAATTTATCCTTGGCTTTAATGAGAGCAGGATACTGATTTCTGTGTCTCAATGTTTCAAAGTGATTCTAAGAGATGGCTGTCAATTGTTTCTTGAGACTTTACAAACGAAGAAAATAAAGAGTTAAGCACTCAGGAAAAACAGTATTATAAAATAGGTTTGGAACAGATCTGGTTGATTATTAAAACTAGTTCTATACTTTCATGCTATATTTCTTATTAGGTATTATTTGCTGCTCAGAGTTTTAAGTGTAAATAATTTTTTTTTCTTACATTGTAATTATCTTGACAATGCCTCTGAAGAATGGTGAAAAGCAGCATAGCCAAGGTATAGATTCAGGTATTTTGGCAAGGAAACACACGGAGCCAGTGCTGATGCCTGACACTCAGTGGATTGATATTAAACTTCTGATTTCAGTCTAATTAATTACCATTTGAAGAGGTGTTGATGGCAAGTCAGATCTGAAGTGTATGGACATAATTCTCTGTAAAATATGTTTCCCTTTCTCTCTTAAACAAATACATTTTCCTTTACATGAAGAATCATTGGAGTCTTCCCCAAAAGTACCAAGACTTACTTGACAACTTATTATCTCAGCATCGTTTCTGTTACTGTCCCTCAGGCTAGGAAGAGAAAAGTAACTCCTTCCCACCAAACACTCAATAAAAATACTAAACAACTACCACTTCCCACTTTGGAGCACTAAAAAACTTGTGAATATACTTGGGAAGTAACAAAGTGTACAATCTCTAGATCAAGTTACAGGGTTTGAATCAGTTGATCAGACAAAGAATATACACTGAAGACATGATGTAAACATTGAGTGAATGTGCTTGTATGTGGATAAAAAAACTATAAAAACCTTAAATACTAAAATGACAACCAAAAATGTTAAATTTTGAGAAATGCACATAGCAGTTCTCTTGTTTCTCCCAGAATCATTGCTATTAGTGGCAAACCATGTTATTGACTAAACTTCCCTCAACCCCCTCTTGCTTCCCCAAGAGAGAAGATAAGAATCCATTCTTGAAGTGTTGTATTCCCTGGTACTGACTGAGATTTAATATTTGTACTCAGAAGAATAATTTTTGAGGAAGAATAAGACTCATCTCTTCTGATAAACATGCACTTTCTTGTGAGTGTAAAACCCCAGGAAGTGAATCACTTTAACACCCACTGAAGGGGGAACATAGTGGAGTCTGGGGATGAGAATATATACCCAAGATGGTATCTTTTGGATAAAGATACAATCATGCCTTCTACCATTACCATAGTGAGAAAACAGCTTGGAGAAAATCTTTCTTGAAGCAGCAGGAAGATAGATAATTCCCCTGGGGAAAGCAAGAATGAACAGAGCAGAATACAATCCCAGAAATATTGTGTAAAGACAAAATTTAGCTAATGCCCATTTATCCCTTTATTAATCCATCATTTGAGACTGAGATTTCAGACCACGATGCATCAGGGTTCTGAACTCTAGCTCCCAAATTAAACTCTTCTTTATTTGCAAGATCTAAATAGGTTTAATCCTCATTTTCTCTGTTACGTGAAAGCATTAGAATCTTCAGCACATGATGACTCATGAGAAAGTCAAACACTAAAAATAAATGGATAGATATGTATATATATCAAAGTATATGTACATAAATCAAACTTCTGTGAAGGTCCTTAGATAGCAATTTCTGTAAAGAAATGTTGATGAAGCTGAGCTATACTTAGCACTGTAAGCTAATTTTCTCAAGTCTTTGAGGCTGCAAAGAACCACCTGTCTGACTGTGGCAGTAAGCCAGAAAACAACACTATGATACACCCACTGGTTTCCTTTAAGCTGTGGGAGTATAACCTTAACCACCATCTTCTTGCACAAAAGATCATGAAACTTTTTTTTTTTTTTTTTTTTCCCCCCAAAGAGCACACTGACTGAAGTATTTAAAATACTTCCTGCCTCCAGATCCTCAGAGCCTGACAGGGCTACTGTCCCTTTAGGAAAGCAACAACTGTTTTTCATGCAACTTGAGAATTGCTATCTGAGTCCAGAACTTCTGTGCTAGGGCAAGAGCCTAACTGTGTAGAGTCAGCTCCATAAAGATAATTAGACAACTAAATCCAAGTAGTATGACAGAAATGAGGCATTTGAAGAGTGTTCAAAATGTGGCTGTTGTGCTATAGTCAGTCTTATTGCAGAACCATTTCCAGAGCCAAAGTAGTGAACAGCTACCCTATACCTTTTAAGAATCCATCTCTACTAAAGGATTTGTTTGTGAGATGTTACTTGCATTAGGTGATAAAGAATTTTATATTCTGTTATAGGTCTATATGGAAGAAATTATGAAACATTATAGTAGTTAGTAAGTTAAAAAAACCTTTGAACAATTTTTTAGGGGAAGAAATACAGCAACAGTAAAATATCACAAAAAATAAATTCTACTGTAAGCCATTTTCACTGCTGGAATATCACACAAGACAAATACTTAATAGACACTTCTCAAAATATGAAACCCAGTTTGGATGTTAGAGTTTCAGACTTTGGGAAGCTGCTGAGTGTTCACACAGCATCACTCAGAGCTAATGCCAGAGGCCTCTTGTTATTCTCTGCACAGATTCTAGGGGGAAGTCTTCTCCCATGGATACATAAGCAATCAATATTTTGTCTCCTGATTTGCAAGATAGAAGCTCACTCATGAGTTTCTAAAATAATTTCCTCCCAAAATTGCCTCACACTGGCATATAATCTGTTTATTTGATGTTCTGTTTAGCTCTCTGAAGACCCACAACCAATTCTTTCGCCAGCTGCTTCTCTGTGCAGTTCTTTCAAAGAGATGCACAAGCTGGGTAGAATGAAATTTAGATACCACAGGAGCATGGTGAAGTCTTCTTCCCAGCAGTCTGCAGTCCTAGTGACTCCTTCTTCTCTTGTGTGGTTACTTAGTAAATACATATAGCAGTCTTAAAATTAGGAAGGGTGAAAGAACTGCCTGTGAACAATACCGTCCAGCCCTTTTTATCATGCCTAGTAGAAGGAGCCACTGCTTAATACCATGAGTCCTGGAAATGTCTTAAAATTTGCTTCCCATATCCACTAGATACTATTGCAAATTTACATTCTTATACTCCTCATTCATGCAACTAGATGCGGATTCTCACTTGGAAAATCCTTGTATCTCTTCTCTCTTGTGACCTGAAAACTATTGCAAAAAACACAGTGCTTCAGAAGCAGTTTTTATCAAAGTCCACAGACTCTATTCATTGCAAGCATGCAGGATGAGGAAAAACACCCCCAGTTTTCCTCAATATTTCCCAACAGTTTTGACTATGGCATTTTATCTGCTTTTATCTTCTCTGATTTTCCACTCAGAATATTTCCTTAGCTCATTTTACTCCCAGTACCATGTGTTTCAGATTCAGATTGTGTTTCCTTCAGTGCCTGTACCCTACCCCAACAGCTAAGCACAAGCTCCCATCTTAACAACTGGTTCCAGCTGGCTCACACTGGGGTCCCTGGGAGGTACACACTACCTACAGGAGCTGCCTAGCTGCTGATGTGCTGCAGCCCCTCATGACAGGCTGCAGCTGTTGGGTGGCAGAGGAGGCATGCTGGTCCCCATCCTCGGGAGGGAAAATATTCCCAGCACTTTCCATAGACAGTGCAATGCTGCTCTTACCAGGCAACTGATAACCCAGAAATGCTTAACTCCTGTAAGCACCAGATAAAGTCTCTGTTATTACAGGCAGAGACAGAGAAAGCTTCATCTCTTAGGTTACTGAAATGAGTCTGACTAGCTAATTAGCTAAATTAATGTGATGTTTTAAAAGGTTTTATATACTTAACCTGTTTTACCTTCTATTCTCTACCATCTCCCATTCGTGTGCAAGTCAGTGTTTAAATAATAGTTTACAACTATATGTGATTTTTTTTTTTCCTCATTGCAGACCCACTAGAGAGAGCACAACAGAGGGCTAAGAGGATGATTGAGGGACTGGAACACCTGCCTTATGAAGAAAGGCTGAGAGACCTGGGGCTTTTTAGTCTGGAGAGGAGAAGACTGAGAGGGGATCTAATTAATGTGTATAAATATATGAGGGCTGGGTGTCAAGAAGGAAGGGACAACCTTTTCTCACTTGTGCCCTGTGCTAGGACAAGGGGCAATGGATTCAAGATAAAACACAGAAAGCTCCACCTCAACATGAGAAAGAATTTCTTTACTGTAAGAGCTAAAGAGCCCTTGAAGAGGCTCCCCAGAGAGGTTGTGGAATCTCCTTCTCTGGAAACTTTCAAGACATAACTGGATGCATTTCTGAGGGACCTGTCCTAGTTTTAGTCCTCTGGCAGGGGGGTTGGACTTGGTGAACTTCAGAGGTCCCTTCCAACTCCTGACATTCTGTGAGTCTGTGTGCAGCCATAGAAAGTTGTTTCATCCAGCCTAAGATAGCCTTGGGGTTTTTTTATTTCCTGAGAGTACATTATTTTTCCTCCTTTAGCTCTTGTCATACCAGGTATAAGGATCTTGCAGAAGGCCAGATGAGAAAAACCTCATGGTTATTTCTTTGCTGACAGTGGGATTTGATAGAGAAAAGGGGGATTGGACATGGGGGGAATAGTAGCTGCTAGGTATAAATTATCACAACTGCACTTCACCAGTAAGAAATAAAACAATTACACCAAAAGCAATGGGGGTGAAAGATGGGGATGCCTGCTACATCCCATTACCTGATTTATTCTTTAATATGTTTTTAACCATCTGTCAAGTTTGCATTTCCCAAGGCAACTCTGGTGTGACTTATCTCACCCTCTCATTCATTTCTATCCTAAACTGCATCTTCAGGGGAGGTGGAAAAACTGTTTCTTTCTTTTTAATACATAACAAGGGTTTTTCTCACATAGCTGTTCACTATGTTTTCTCCACAGGGCAGTTGTTCCTAGATTCTGATCAGAGTACAGGACGCTCACCTCAGCAACATGATCTGAGAAGTGTGTGCTAAGCTTTGAATTTTTCTCACTGGTAGTTTCCTGTCTGTAATTGTAGCAAATGATGATTTTTTCCTAAGGATCAGAATTTATTCACTGCAACAACAATTATTACTGTTCTTCTAGATTATAATGGTCTTCTATTGTTCACGACATGTAAGTAAGTTCATGTTGATTATACCCACAGGCTATGAAAAGACATGCATATAACACAAGTCCTCAAAGATTTTATTAAAATTCTGCTCTTTTTTTAAAATTATTAAAATTATTCAAGGGGGAAAAAATGAGAAGGAAGAAAAAAAGGAAGGAAGGAATGACAAGCAATATGCTCAAAAGGGATGTTCCTAGTGTTTGGCAGACTTCATGCTTCCTTTTCTCATTTATGTTTTGTGTTCATAGCATTAGGTCTTCATTAAGTTACATGGATTTGTAATGAAGGTCAGGTCATACGTTATCACTGTAAACAGCTGTGCTTGAATATGTTATTGTAGTAAGATCTGTGCTTTAAATGTAACTGTACCGTTTTTTCTTGCTATGCACATCTCCAGTTCTTAGAATCTAATGCTGTACCTTTAGTTCTAAGTAAATCTTTTACATTCCAACAATCAAGCCCTTAATACTCACAAACTGCCTTTCAGATTATTAGTGTCAGGAGCCAAGTAGATGGCTTTCTGCAAATCAGAGCCTTGTCTAGAAATCTGAGTTTTTCCAAAGCTCCTTTTTATCTGTTGTTCACAATCAAGCAAAGAGCTCTTTTGCTTATCTGCTTTTGTTAAAATTTTGTGCAGTAAGTTTTAATCTTTCTAACATTCTCTGGCTGCAGTAAAACCTTTAACAAAACTTTTTCTGATTAGCTATCTAATCAGAAATGAACAATCAATACAAGAGTTTTAACTTTCATTTTTAACTTTGCAAGCTCCTTGTTTCCACAAGGAAAGGCAGAATGTTTAAGGCACATTTTCTTTAGTCTATAAATCACAGGTAGAGATCTCAGCTTCTGTTACAAAACTGCATTTAAAGATATATGGATGATATCTCTGAGGTAACACATGCTCCATAAGTATGCTAAGGGTACCTGAAAGTGATGGTGATCACTTTTTAAAGCACTGTGGAGAACACATTCTATCTGCAGGCAGTAATTAAGGGGAATATACAACTAAAACATACAATATTTAAAAGAATGTGCTGATTTGAAAACAGAAGTGGTTTGATAAGCTTAAGGAGTCCCAGAATGATCCTTGATTTCTGCACTGAGCTGCAACAGCATTGTAAAGTGTATGGCTGTGCTTTGTAAAATGCTTTCTTTTATAGACAATAAAATAGAAAGTACAATCTGAAAGCACAGTGAAGCAAATTCTTGAGTTGATCTTTCAGTTCTAATATTCTACTTTGCACTGAAATAACCAGCAAGTCCCATATGAAAAATTAGGCCTTCTCTAAGCTAATGAAAAGCTAGATAAATTATTCACAAATGTTTGCATGAATTCTAAACTGATTTTCTATTCAAAAGTGTTCACACCCCTTTTGGTGATTAATCCATGAACATTTGTGCTAATGGACCTCTGCCCACACAAATGTTTGGCTCTTCACAAAGTGACAACTTATTTTATTTGCAAATAAGGTATTGGTGCACCAATAGGTCACTCACCATCATCCAGTCAAAGAGTAGGAACAGTGCCATGTGATTTAGGTTAGTAAGCCTATACAGTGAGTTGTGAATAGGCAAAGATATAGTGGAGTTAACAGTTGAGAAGCATCATGTGAGTAGAAATGTGCTCTGGCAGGGTGTTTGGCATACCAAACAACTAAGAAAAAATTAAGCTGTTGTGAAAAGGGGCCTGTTTTCCTGATTAGGATGGTAATGAGACTTGGACACCAGAGTGAAAATAGTAGATGTGTTTTACCAGTGATAGCTAAATAATACAACCAAATAAGAACACTCCAGAACAAAGTACCTAAAGCAGACAGAGTGAAAATATACAGGGTAATGCACCACATCATTCCTACATAAAAGAAAGGGCAGTGATGAAGAGAGATCCGTAAGCACTTGCACACATTCCCATCATCCAGAGCCACAGTCGCTGGGGAACCCTGGTTGCAGTGAGGATTTGGAGAACTCTTCCTGGAAAGGGGGTAAAATCCTACATGGTGCATTGACCCATAGGTGAGGCATCCAAAGTCACTGCAGGAGGATCCAGCCTTATGTGTCAAAAACCCCAGCAAGTCAGGATGACTTTGCATATTGCACTATGAAGAAACATCTGGTTCATCTCCTGACCACCCGTGACCAGCACTGGGCCAGAGTCCAGGGCATGGCTGGTTGGGTTTCTTTAACATAATCTCTTTTGAAACATCAAGTCAATTATATTTTTAATGATTAATACAAGCATACAATCTCAATTTTTTTTGCTATTTCCATACAAGGCAACTCTGGCCTGGGCCCATTGTCCAAGCCTCAGCTCTACCATACAAGGACAAGACTCAATCTATAGGTCAGCTCTGGGCCACATCAGATAAAACGTTTCTCTAAACAGAATAATCTGTTACAGCTGTGCTACTACATTGTTGTTTCAGCCAGGTCTGAAACTCGATAGCTTGAAGTTTTAGGAGACAATATAAGGGCAAAAAAAACCCCACCAAAAAACCAAAAGAAAACCACTCAAAGTATATATCTGAAGGAACTGCATTAATTTGGTACACACTTAGTATTAACTTGCAGACACTCAAGAACACTACTAGAACCAAATTTCCCAAGATATCAGTAGTATCTGATATCCAGTATCTGAACCAGTAGTTCAGAAAGGCAGCCAAAAGCCAGCATATACTCTGCAGCTTTTGGCTTTAGAAATGAGCTGGGAGTATTAGGAATGAGAGCTTCTGGTGAGGTTTTTTGTTTGCAAGCTTGGCAGTATCACAGAGCTGTCTTCTTAGCTATTGATTTTTCAGGAGGCACACTTCAGTATTTAACCAACATCTTCAAGAAAAAGCTCTTTTCACCCAGCTGACTGCTAAGACATAGGACAAGTGTCCTATGATAGCTTTGTAAGAATATTCCCCTTTTCACCTATCAAATGTATATAGTAAACGTGAATCTTGCAACTTCTTGCTTCAATGAAGAGGAGGACTCAGAGGTTTCTCATTAAAACAGTGGAAATGGCAATTTAGTTGTCTACCTTTCCCTCAGAAGGATCTATTTTGAGGTACAGTATTTAAGACCTCTCCAGTGAGCCTTGGTTACCTTCAAAGCACATTATTGCAATGATAAGAAACTGTGGCCTGTTCTTTTGATGCGTATCTGGTATGTTGTGGCTTAAATAAAACACAGAAGGCTGGAAATGCAGACAGAACACTCACACAGGGGGAAGTAATGGAATGGAAGTAAACTCTACCTACTCAGACCCCTTTTTTTTTTTTTTTTTTTTTTTTCCTTTTTTTTTTTTTGGCAATATTGGCCAGGAACATCTCTGTATGCAACTATCTAGAAAACATCTGATTGGATATCTCACTTTATATACATGACAATTTGAACTGTCAGACTTCTAAGAAACCAGCAATAGAGTATTGGCCAGTGTGCCAGTTCAGGAGCACTGAGGAAGCCAGCTGAATGCCTGCTCTCGAATTTTTTATAGACTCTTCAAGAAAGGAAGAATTGAAGAAAACCTTTGTAGTATCTCTTGAGAGATATCTCAAAAATTTTTCACCTTACAATGGTGAATAAGAATTTGAATCCAACAGCATAAAACTTATTTGCTCAATAAAATACAAAAAAGAAGCAACTGGTGATCGTCTATGTATCTGTGGTTTCCCAACCACAGCCAAGCTGGAATCCTTTTCTGATTCAGTTTGAAACTTGAGTTTGGATTGTTCTGAACAAACACATCCTCAGTCAAATCCATGGAAATTGACCCTATGTAGTGGTTTTTATTTCAAGTACTCAATATCTTTAAAGGGAAAAGTATCTTTTTCATCAATGCTTCATCACAGAACTTTCATCTGTAATTCTGAATTTATTGGTGATTTTTTAAGTACACCTAAAAATAATGTCTTTAAAACTTACAATATTCAGTGAGTAACTATCAGAGTAAACCTTCTTTTTCCTGGGACACATCAGATCAGTAAAATTTGCATGCTCAAATGATTGCTATATAGGTGCTCTAGTACTACTTAATTGCATTCTTGATTGATTTCAGATGTCAGGAAAGGTGAAGACTAATCAGCACCTGGGCAAATTCTCAGAAAAACCTACCACAGAGCAGGCTGTGGGACATTCCCCAGCATGTGAGACTCACATCCCATGGCAGCCTCTCAGCAAGGGCTGGTAAGTAGAACTTTCTATTCCAAGATTTTAACAGCTTGTAGGCCTTGTTGTTCCTGCAGTGTGCTTTGTTATCACTAGGATATTATATGTCTTACCTTAATAAAACATCCACTGAGAAATTACTGCAGGCCTGATTCTGCCCATTTTGAAATAGTCAAACTGACTTTAGTGGGAGCAGAATAAAATTATAAATCATTGTACACTTAACAGTTCCTGTGTAATTTCTGGTTTTGCCCTCAGTCATTGGGTAGTGGTAGGCTTTAAATGTCTCCCCTCTTCTGCCCCAAAGGTAACCTCAAACGTGATAAATGAAGTTGTCACTGCCACATACAGCATATGGTGTGCTTACATCATTGCATGAGAGGTTGTAGGCTGTTGTACTGTACATCACAACTTCTATTGTGGACACAGTACCCTCCCAGTCTGTAGCAGGGCTCTTAGCTCAGTTTCGGTTGTGATAGAAAAGAAAGACAAAGAGAAGCTTGGAGAAAAAAAGGCATAATTACTATTCAGCCTGCCCCAATGTGCCTGCAGCATTTGCAATATTCTGCTCACTATATTTAGCAGTGGAGTTGTTGGACTGTTTTGCTAATTCTTACTTCATGTCTGTCAGCCTGATTTCATGATGTGCCGCTTTCATATGCTTCTTACATTAATGTGTACTACTGCCTACTATTAACAAGCAAAATGGATCTAACCCAGTGTGTCTACTCTGGTGTTTTGGTCCTATCCACAACAAGAGATAGACAAGCATTTTTCTTACTTTTTCCTTTTTTCCCAAACCTCGTTTTGGGGTGTTCTTTGTAAGCCATTTCTTTTCCTTCCTGCCTGCTGCACAAACCCATACTGTGTAACACACAGTGAGGAAGGAGGGCAGCACAGGCTGCTCCTGCATGCCCTCTGCCACTCCAATTCTCTTGTTCATTAAATGCTTCCATTGACTTTAAATTACTTCCACGGGGCTTTGGGATGGCAGAAATTTGCCCGGACACAATTTGGCTGAATTTTCTTTTCAGACTTCAAAGAATGTTGTTCTTGTACATGTAGTTCAGACAGAACTATTGATAAAGTTGGAGTGGGATTAACAAAAAGTGCTGCCAGGGCCACAGCTGTAAACTCTGAACCTGTGATATGCCAGGGAACATGGGGTTTTATATCTGACTTTTATGGCTTTTCCTAATCCTTGTGAGAAAGATTCAATGGAGTAGCCAGACACACTTTTGTACACACTTAGCTTTAAGTCCACAAGACTTCTCTTGTGATAACATTCACAAGGCTTACTTGAATATTTCCAAAATAAATAAAAATAATTGGTTTCAGGGCCAATTTCCTCCCCCACAGACCCCAGCAAGTTTTAAAAGTAGAAACCTCCAAACAATGCCACCTGCCAAAAGCCCTACTAATTCCCCTCAGACCTACATGCTAATATTAAAATAGCACTTTTAACTTAAAGACCTATACTAACATTCACACTGAGAACTCATGGGATAATGCAGTTTATTTAACACCAGAGATAACTTGATTCATTAGTTGGTCTGGATAAAGTCAAGTGCTGGAAAGTCTGATGGGATGTTTGCTAACTGCAGTCTGTGGGTGCTTGACCTGAGTCACTCAGGCTCCGCCTGTCAGGTAAAATAATATAAAAATAGCCAAAGAGGGAAAGGATGTGAGGGAAGACACCATCACAGGGATACCCCTGACCTCTGGGACCAGGCTAAGCCTTTCTTCCCCTACATTGGACACCTTTAGATAAGATTCAAACACTCATCAGGATTAAGTGCCTCCCCATCCCCACCTCACTGTGTATTTTACAAATTTCTTTAGTCTCTTTAACAGTATAAATCTCTACACCTGTGTTTTTTGGCCAGATTGGCCCTCCTTGGGAAATCTCTATTGAGCACTCCTAGCCTAGGTATTTTGCAAATGCAAATGCCGACTCAATTTATCCCAGGCAATCCAAAGAACTTGTATTCTGTTGCTTTAACCAGTCACACTATTTGTTAATCTGGAGGTAAGAAACATTACTGAGCATGAGCAGTGCATGGCCACAACAGTTATGGATAGTTTGGCGTTAGTAGTGTATCCAGACTCTTGTTTTCCAGCCTACTAAACATATATTGGCTAGCACTCAGAATCTAAGCCCAGCCACCCCCAGTTCCTCTAATATCTAAGGGTCAGTTGGATTGCAAGGAGGGTTATTTTTCTGCCAGATTTCTTTACTACTATCTTTAACACAACGCCTTCCCATCCTCTTCAGTTTTCCCCAGTTTTTCACACCTCTGGTCCAAACAGACAAGTCACTCACAGCCTCTGTTTTCCCACATGTACATGGGAAATGCTGGGGACAGCCCTCCTGCAGGCTGTGCATAGATCAAACCCCCAGCCCCCTCCTCATCCATGTACAGAAGGGTAGAGAGAGGGGACCATAAAGGAGCTTTTCTTAAAGTGCTTTAAGAGAAGAGGGGTGAAGAATTGCCAGGATCTGATTTGTAATCTGATTAAATGACAGCAGCTCTTTGTTCTTTCTTCTGGATACTTCACACTTTCATTCTAATACACATGCTTGAGGCCTAGGATGCACATTTCTCTGCCCTTAAACACAAGCACCACAAAGAACATCTTAAGCTCCCATTTCATCAGTACAATGTCATTATCAGAAACTTTTCGTGACCTCTTGAATGGCATCAAACTATTCTGTCAGTATCCACAACTGTTAGCAAGCTGCTAAAAGGGTTCCTGTACTTGATAAGGGATGTCAAAGTTGAAGAGTTTTTCCTCAGGACTCTTTTTCTTGAAACTGTTTTTACTGCAAATCTTATGGAAAGAGCTCATGCATTTACTTCTGAATGGTAAGATGAAAAATGCTAGGCTGATTCCTGTCAGATGGCTTTCTACTCTCTAAATAGGCACATTACATGTAATTAAAAGAAAGTACAATGACTATGTAAAATCAGATACATGATATGTATATAAATCCATATATATGGATTATATGTATGTCCATCTACATATATGTGCACATGTATCGTATTTATACTTATATATTTTATTTCACTTTTTATTTTCTTATATATATAATGTATGACTAAAAGTAGAATTAGTCATGCTGTGTCAGAGAGCTTCCCTGCTGAGCCCAGCATGGTAGTCATGAGGGACTGTTTCATATTAGGACCTTTGAGCACCCAAATTATAGCTTTCAGACCACTGCTGCAAGGAGCAAATCCATAGAGACACTTTTGAGTTTTCTTCTGGGATACTCTACATCTCCCACTGCCCACTCCCAAGGTAGCCAATGAGTTGCCCAGAGTGCAAGGTGCTCACAGTGTTCTCCCAGTACCATTGGCAGCACTTCAGGGTGGAAGCAGCACCTGCTCAGGCTCACCAGCGATAAGCATGAGTTCTAGCCATGGGGGACACCTTGGGGCCCCCAAAGGATTGAATGCCTCCAAGAGGGTGCTACTGTCCTCTGAGTGGCAGCAGGAAAGGCAACTGGCATGCTCACTTCTCTGAGTACAGCCATAGAGAAGTCTGCTTTTATCTCAGTTTCACATCAGGAACGATCTCTGATTTAGAGAGGAGTTTGCAGCCTTTCTTGACCTGAGATAGATCTGGAGTCTGTGCAGCAAGGTGGGGACAAGTCCTCTTTGGCTTGGGACTTCCTCTCCAGTTCACGAGAGACATGGTGGAGAAAAAGCAGACCAAGGTCTTCAGCAATAATTTGCTTTTTCCTGTTCAGTTGTTTGAAGCCTGGGAAACACACACACAGTCTGTAGGTGTGAACTCTGCTTGTAGGACCCCTGCAGACAAAGAGCCCCTGGCCTTTCTTGGATCAAGAAGAGTTAAATCCTTCATTGGTTCTCTCTAAGACACATATGGTTTGGCACTCATCTGAGAAAGCTTTCAGTTTTCTGAAATTAGGAGTGATACCACCATCAGAGACTAACAGGCAATCCTCTCAATGTCTGTGAAAATCAAGTTGCATGAAGCTTAACCTTCTCTGTTGTTGCAGTGTGTGTTGTTTCACTGAGATCTTCTTGGGTTTGTTTTCTCTGCACAACTCCTGTGTTTGCAAACTGAAGCAGACAGGTGAACCAGCAAATAGTTTACACAAATCAGTCACTTTGCAGCACATCAGCAGGTTTTCCACATGTCTGCCACTGCTGCCCTGTAAAGCCAAGAGCTCCCCAGTTGAAATCTCTTCTGTCTTAGGCCCCTACATCACTTTGATCCCTCTGTGACCATAACTGAGCCTAAGTGGGCCAAAAAGTCACCAAGTAACACAAATTTTATACCACAACCATCCAAGGAGGAAGATATCAAGCATCTCTCGTACAAAAATAAATTATGAAGCAACCACTATGGCCTGAAGCATAAAGCAACCATTGTCTGAGAAAACATTGGTCAACAGATTGTAAAATATCTCTAGGCAGCCAGCTGGTGCCTGTAATATATTTCCTTGGAAAACAAGGTAACGCATTCTCGCCCATTAAAATCCAGATAAACTGATAAATTCCTATAAGAATAAACTCTCATTATGGTAAGAAAACAAAATGCAGCCTTAAAGGAGTATAGACTTTGACATTTTGTGGCAGTTTATGTAGCTGGTAATGAAGATAAAAACAAAAGACACTCTGAGTGGTGGAATAGAGGAGAAGAAGAAAACGTGTTGTTGTGTTACAGTTGCATAAGACAGCAACCCCACTGCACTGATTTCTGTGTAACTTGCTTCTAGGAAACGCTGCTCCACTTTATTTTAGTTTCTATATCTAACTATGGAGTATTAAATATTCCTAATAACTCCTAAGAAGTTCCTTTAAGAGGAGAATAAAGAAGAAAAGCTCTTCAGGATGCAGGCTATGCAGTTCCCATGGTTGTTCTGCCAGTGAGCTGGACAAGAGATGCAGAAGCTCATGAGGGCTGTGAGAAGGCCCCAGTCTGCCAACAACTTGCAAAATGGTAAAGATGACTTCCCACTCATTTTATTCTGCAGTTGTGGGTGACCCCTGCACCATTTTTGTCTTCACCTATTTGCTGTAGTTATTCTCTCAGCCAGATTGCCAGAGCCCCAAGCAGCTGAAAGCAAATCATGTGCCTACTCCAGAAGAGACTCTCAACAAAAGCTTTTGTTTGAGGTGTGGCACGATGTTGATGTTAACCACAGCAGACCTGCAGTGTTCTCACAGTGAAAACAAAGCTTGTCTTCATGTAATTTTGTACATAAAAGGGCAAACAGGCAGAAGGACTTTCTGGGTGAAACGTGTCAAAGAAAACTTTTATAACAAAGTTTATGGGCACCAGCTTCACACGTGAGCAAAAAGAACAGGCTCTTTTAATGCCTTGAGCATCTTTGCAGCAGACCATCCCCACTCAAGTGCCTTTTTCAGACAAAACCATATGAAGGCCAGTTCTGTAAGAGGGGAAAAGGTAGGACATGTGCCTTTCTACTTCTGCTGCAACAAACATACAAGGCTTTGATTTTCTCTATATGAACACATGTGATAAAACATTGCTGAATGCACACATAGTCCAAAAACACTTCTCATCACAGACCACAAGCACCTCCTTTACCACTTCATGAAAGAGAAGCTTTAACACCTTACCTCTCCTCTTTCCAGACTAGCTTTTCTTCCTCTAACATCTTGCCCTTATTGTTTGCTCAGCTCCAGGTTTTCAACAGAGAGTTTAGCATAAACTTCTAATGCTGTAGGACCCACCATAGACACTGCATGGCTACTGTCCATCCCATTCACGAGTTGTCATAATTATTAATATCCTAATTTCTGGCTGTAAATGCATAGCCAGGCCTGGTCTATGATCCAATTGGAATACAGTCAAAGGTCTTTGAAATGCCTCATTTGAAGGTGCTTGAGAAGAACCAGGTGTGGGGGAAAAGTTTCACCATCTTGGCTTTTATATCAGCAATAAAGGTTTAGCTTTGCTGGATTATTCAAATGTGTACAAAGGTAGCTTCTATCAACTGCCAGTGGAAGAGTCTGGAGGTTTTAGAGGCCATTTGTGTAGAAATATGCTAATAGTTCAAGCATTGTAGTCATTTTAACCAGTTTCATTTTTCTGATGTGACCTCATTATCCATTTAAAGGAGGATTAGCACAGTCATCCAGAAACTCCAACTTAATGGCACCAGCTCACAATTAACAGACCAATTTCTATTTACCATGAAGATATAGGACTGATTTTTTTTTTTTCCTGTAGAAAGCGTGCGGTTGTCTTTATGAAATACACACATAATTTTGGATAAAAACATTGAATTTTCAAAGGCAAATTCTGAGTTTTAGTATAAATGACAAGGCTTCCCTAAGATGTCCATGTGAAGAAGACACAACAAAAAACACTGCTGATCTATGAAAAACATTATTAGTTTTGTCAAAATTCCAGTTCTAATAGTTGCACCTGATTTTTTCTATACTAATGTAAATTAACTGCATTCAGAGATGTTGCTAACATACTTTTATATGGTAATGGAGAAAGTGTTCAACTTTCCTGCTGAGCTAGGAAACTCCCATCTCAACATCCACTAAGAATTACTTTCAGACAATGATTCTTCTTCTCTGTGAGAAGCCATCCACCACTGCTGTGTACCAGCACACCAAAATACCCACTCACAATAGATGGCAAGCACAGTGGCTGACTAAGGTTTCTCTATTCTAGACTGACTTTCATTAATCAGCTGAGAAATGCAGGGGAGCAGCTAGTCAGAAAAAAACCCCTGCCTCACAGCTCTGACAGTCTGCCACAACACATCTACTGTTTTTAAGCCCCCCAGTCACAATTTCTTTCCCTCATATGGGATGAATATTTTGTACTTTTGATGTCACTGTTCCAAATGAATTCACTGAGGCTATTTAAGTATTCACGTGTTCCTCATCTTTGATGTATTTTGAAGGATATAGTTTATCTTGACCCTTAATCTACCTGTGGTTTTTTAATGAAAAAACAGCTCTTTAGTGATGAGGGTTTTTATGGTGCTGGGACAAGGGCAGCCCTAAACACCAATTTTAGTAGTCAGTAACAATTATAATATCCTTGTCATTTTCAGTGGCTGCTCCACTTCCTTGTTGATGAAAACAAGAATGGCTTTGGTGTTCACTTCCTCTGAAAAAATCCAACTACTTTTGCCAAAAGAAGTATGGCATTGCTCTGAGAATTTGTCTTTGGAAGGTTTTCTGATTTACAGTGGGTTTTCAGGTTTGACAGTCCTTGTAAGCCCAGAGATTGATTGATTGCCTTCAGGCTCTTAATAAAAAGCTACTGTAGTGTAAGTGGGCATGAGAGTGTCTAAGGGACTATCTGTAGAAAAACAAAACATTTTGGCACTCTAATATTGTCAGTATCTGCTTGTTCATTTCACACTGTTGCTGAGGTAACCACTGAAAATAATTGATAATACTTTTAAGTAGCATTCACTGTTGCAACATCATTTTATTGTCTTTCCATTCATGATTTATTGCTGCTTAAGGCATTTGCTGTCAAACTGATTCAGGAAGGAAGAGGGATATATAAAAACTTCATGCAAGTGAGCCCTGACCATGTGATAAACCCGTTGAGAAACTCAGCTGGAGCTTTTTACAGAGGAATTTTATGGTCAGAGAATGTCACTAGTGACAACCAAATCCTGTTCCTGAAACCCCACTTTATTACACCAAGCATTCCACTTCTTGCATTGCCTCAGTTCTTCTTCCCTTGCACTGCCTGTAGGAATTACACCAATGGTAGAATGAGTAGGATGAATTTAGTCATCTGCTTCTAGAGAAATGAAGTCATAATGCCTTGCTTTGAGGAAGGAAGATTTAAGTAAAAGGTAAACTAATAAACAGGACATGAAGATAGCTTAAAAGAAAATAGAGAACACTGAGTTCTTACCCTTTAATGTAACATTTACATTAAAATAATCTTCCTTTTGTTCCTGAGCATATTGTGCTTTTGCAGTCTGCTTTAGAAGCATTAAAGATGCATTCTTACAAAAGCAATTAAACTAAACAAAACGGGAAGCAGAGATCTTTGAGAAATTAAATTGTCCAGTACTAAGTCCAGCAGGAACTGGATCTCATGGAGGACAGAAAGAACAAAATGGAACTATATATTTAACTGTATTATGATTGCGTAGTATTTTGTCCAGAAGTAATTTTAAAATAAAGAAGGCAACACTCAGGAACAAAAATTCAACAGGAGGCATGAAGGCATGAGTGCTCCTTCTATAAATCTCAGAGAAAAAAAAAAAGCTGAATGCGTGTGGTGCTGTGGTAAAGAGACAGCCCTTGCAGTTCTCTCACACTAAGTGTTTCACAGCAATAATGGCACTGAACAGCAAAAACCCCAGTGCTGCACTCTACAGTACATATGAAAGGAGGACCAAACATAAAAGGAGGGGAAAGTAGTTTACAACGTTATTCTAAAGAATTAGGACAAAGTTCTCTTTATTTTAATTTTCATTTAATATTGGATTTATAGTGCAGATTATTGTTGTATTGTTCAGCCTTAATCCTGACTTTTCAATTCAGATTTTGTTGAGATGGAACTTGGCCCACCCATGCAAAGAATACAAGGTCAAAATGAAGTTCCCCATGTTTGCAAATTGGTTTGAAAATTCTTCCCACTTCCAGAATTAAGCTGTTATCCAGGCTGCATGGCAGGTGTTCTGCAGTCCTGTCCCAGGCAATACTTGTGTTGATTTGAATTGTATCTTTTTAACAGTGCATGAGAGCTCTTAGGAACTTTTATTAAAATGGGTATACTTTTTCTTAGCAGGATGTGAAGCACAGTTGCATTAAAAAAATAAACAGTTTTGAAAACATCAGACTGTTTTCTATGCTTGAAAGGGCAGCTCCAGCTAGCATATTATTATGCCTGTACATGCAAGGATATTCAACATTTCTTCTGGTGAATTAGTATTATACTGTTTTTTTCAATATCTTTTGAAATGGTTGATGAAATAATCTTAATTAGATTATTTGCTTTAGCATCTGCTGCTGCTATCATTTCACATGCAGTGAAAAGATTTTTCTTTTCCATCCAGCAAAACAACATAATATCTGTGTGCTCATATGTAACTGTATAGTGTATACATGTATTTTTAGTACACCCTGTTCCTTCAGCTGTGCTTGGGTAACCTGGTAAACTTCATTTCCTTGTGTCTGTGTGATCATGGTGCACAGCAGGAGGGGACTTTTGTAATGTGATAAAAGAACTGTGAAATCTCACATTTGCTTGTAAAAATGGAAAAAAAAAAAAGTCTGTCTCAACACCAACAAAGTTTTTATGGGCTACAAAAGTTCTTTAAATTAAACATTAAGTGGGGAATGGGATCACACTCTACTCTACGTATAAGGAGAATTAATGTAGGCTTTGAGTAGACCAATATTTAGAACTGTGAATCTCTTTCCTGTTATTCTTCTGACTTATTTTCAACCTGTTTTAGACTCATCCAGCTGCTGAGCTGTTTCCTTTATGTGAGACTTTTAAGTTTTCATTAGGAACTTCTAGTAGTTCAGCACTCATTGGAAAAAAGTCTAGGAGCTGAACACCAGAGGAAGAAATTAGGTGGAATGCAAGAGTCTGAGGCTATTTGGTTAGCTCAGGAAGATCTATTCACTTTCTTCTGAGGATAAACAGCAAATGTATGAACAAATCTATCAAATATATTCTAATGAGGATTTGGATCTCAAATTCTTTATAGTAAGAAGTGTTTGCTTCACTCCTCCCTCAGCTTCTGAGTCAATAAATAAATTAAACACATAGCATCTTTCTGTACCCTGAGTTGCAGAGACTGTACAGAAGCAAGGAAAATAATTCACATGCTAGCATATGAATTATTCCGTTTCATTTATTAGAAACCTCTAGGTGGCACTTCTTTAAAAAAGGGAATTTTGCGAATGCTTTTTAAAATTAGAGTCTGCAGAGTATAAACTGAGTAGATCATAACAGTGGGAACTCTATTCTCCCACTGTTGTTTTTTGTTTTTTTTTTTTAAGTGTTCAACTAGTTGATACATGGAGTCAGGGTTAGTTATGAATGGCAGTGCTTCTAAGGACAGAATTTAATCATTGATCTCAATGGTCTGAGTCTGACTAGTGATAAAATACTGATTGGCTTCAGTAGTTATAGAGCTGCACTGGAAGACTTGTGCTCAGACAGAAATGGTATGAAAACAAATCAACAAAATACCAAACAAAGTTTTTTTAACACATTTAGTCTGGGGGCTGAGCTATTATTACATAAATCGAAACTGCTGCTTCTCAGCTGCTGCTGCTGTTTTTTAGTTAATGTGGCAGTTCACTTCATCTGCAGTATCCTTGTGCCCTATAACATCTCCTGTGGATCTCCACCACGGTGAGCAGAGGGGTGGCTGCTCCCACAGTCTGACCAGAAGAGACTTCAGGAGATGGTGGCACCACTTTGGGCATCTTTAGAGGAACAAGTGCTTGCTGAGAACTTACTGATAGACTTAAGTCATAACTGGGGTGGTAGGGTAACAGGAGCCCTGTTCCTCTCTTTGGTTAAAGATACTTCAGTTCTTACAGTGATCAATTTACACTGATTTGGAGAGAACCAGTAAAACTCTTGAGGTCCCATTCAAAGGGATCCAGAGAGACTAAAGGGCTAACAGCAATCTTGGGAAGTTCAAGGACTATCCAAAGTCCTGCACTAAAGAAGGATTGAACCACTTGCAATGATATAGGCTGGGGACTGCCTGGGTAGGGTGGTTGTCTGTGTAAAAGGCCCTGTGAACTGAATTTTTATTAGTAATATATGCTATAAGTAGTAGCAATTAAATTATTTTTTCTTACAAAAAACCCTCCTACATTTATAAACCGAGTGCAAGAAATCCCTTTATAATTGAATGGAGGTTATGCTAAAAAAGATATTCACACATCAGTGCAATGCCACCAGGACTCCCCTGACATTTTACATGGAATTTAGCAACCTGTTTCTTTCCAAAATGAGAAGCTTATCAAGTTGGAAAAACACAGTACTAAGGCAAATCTTTGTAGATGCAACACCTTTAATTATTCTCATGAGACATTTAGCTGATTAATCTGAGTGGTTCATACTCCACCAAACATGTGGTCAGAATATTTGGTTAGATTCCTTTACTGTGGTTTAATGCAGATCAGTATTTGCTATTAGTATCAACAACAGTCAAAAGAAGAGCTTTCTCTGGTACTGTTGTTTTGCAGGGAAATATGTTGCTGCTTCTTTCTAACTCATCTCACATATTTCACACTTTAATTATAATACATGGGTAACATAGATGAAAGTCTATGTAACAGAGAAGATGATGGTATTGTGGCTGCTAACAGGTAAAAAGACAAGCTCAGTGCTGTGAAGTCTTTCTTGCTGATGCCCCCTTTCCACAATTAATAGGTGTGGGACAGGAAATTAGGTGTCTAATAGGATGATGTCTCAGATCTGATTGAGAAAGGTACCTTGTAAAATCTGAGAAATATTGTAACAATTCAGAACCACTGTCCTCAGGAGGAGGCTTTGTGTGTGAAAAGTTCACGCAGATAATTTACAGATGTAGACAAGGATGATAGGACAAACATTTTTGAAATAAAATGTTTAGAAAGATTAGGGGAAATAAAATTACTCTTTCACTTGCTAGAGGAAAAGATGAAGGAAAGACCTAGGATAAGACACAAGGGAGAATATTGGAAAAATTAGAAAGAGCAAAACTTTCTAAGTATCAAACATTTTTACAACTATGGTAAAAGTAAGTAAAGCTTCTACAGAGAGCAAGCAAAGTAAATATCAAGGGAGAGAGAAGTCAAGGAAAAGTCATGTCTTTTCAAATATTTTCCAGGATTTCTGAAGAGGGAAAATTACAAAATGAGAGAGAATGCACAACCTGTCAAACAGTGGCTCAAAGACTACCCTCTTATCATATCCTAACTGTCCTTAGGACAGACAAGGAGTTTTCAGGCTGCAAATCATAAGTTTTTCAGAACTATTTCAGCACATCTGCATAATGCATCTTGTATCATGCAAATTGTAAACAATGTAAACAACACTGTTTTCCATGTATTTGAAGGTAATTTACAGTTCTCCCCACAGAAATCTCTAAACACAAATTGTCTGTAGTCATCCTTTTTGAGAATACAACATTCAATCTCTCAAACTAACCAAGCAATGTTAACTCCTAAAATTTCTCTCCTTTCTTTGTTTTGAAAAATAAACAGATCCATATGCCCATGACAACACTGACTACCATGTAAACTCTAAACTGAAAATAAACCCAAAATAATTTGTAGTTCCAAGTTACTGATAATTATCTGACCAAGTGTTTAACAATGTTCCTGACATGAACACATCTGCATGCCTACATGGCAGCTGTGCTTGTCCACCTGGTTGGGAACTCTGAAGCAGAACTGTAAAATTATCAAGGTATAGCAAATCACTTCCTTAATTAGCATTTGAAAAGCAAGATTTCTGTAAACTTAATCAAGAGGAGCCACATTAATTCTGCTCAGGAAATGGTAACTTGCCCAACTCCAGGATTTGCCATGTAAGAATGCAGTCTGAGATTCCTGGCTGAGACTCTGTCTTTCAGTTCTTGTGGCCTTGTGTATGGAACTGGGGTTCTAAGTTCAGGTCTCAGATCCCTCAGAGACATCTTAGATTCCCTGCAAAGAACTTATTTGCTTAGTTGGATTTCTTGCTAAAGGACTATTCAGTAATAACGGGATTCTAGGTACTGCATGATGTAAATATCCACAGTTTTAAAATATCCTGGTGTATTTTTATGAATTTCTGTGGCCATGATTTGCAGACCCAGCAGCATCACAATACATGTTTCAAACCCAAGATAAGCTTGTGACACTAAATCCAACTTTTCTTTGCTACAGGAGAAGCCAATTATATTCTCTAGGTTAAGAGAAAATACTGTCTAGGGGAGGGGAGTCTAAATTCCAGGATTTTTTTCTCCAGATGTTTCACTTAAGGAAGGCTCCAACCATACTCTTCTCAGAAAAAATATCCCAGTACGTTTGCTTGCAATTACAATAAATGACTTGGGTCAAGTACTTTTTTCCTTCTTTCTGGACAGAGAGTCTCTGCATGAAGGGTAACAAATCATCTCAAATCTCAAATTAATCTTTAGAAATTATTTACAACAAGTCAATGTCCCCAAGAGCAAAGAAAGCATTTAATGTGGTAGACCATGATGTAGGGGAAGCAGTAAAAGGGAAACACAGCTTGAATTGTAATATTGTTGGGTAACTTACATCTCCCTGCTGAAGGCAGCAAAGTTGCAGTTACTGAACAGTTTTAATCAGATGTTGGCACTATCTGCCACTAATTGCTTTTTCATTTCCACTCGTAATTATTCCATTGCATGTTTTTGGTGAGAAGCTGAAAATGAAGCTGATCACCAAGCAAGAATTAATTGTTAATGAATAATCATCAGTAGGAAGCCAATTTCATTATCTTCAAAGAGGTAGCCAGAGATTAACTACTAACTGGGGTTCTCTTACTTTCAGTGCATGACTGTAAAGTAATCACAAATAATCACACCCTCCAACTTCATCAATTATATTCTATTATGTGAATTGATACCCATTTTTAGTTTTGTTGTTTAATGTTAATGGTGGTAGTCAAGCTGGGGAGTGCTAATTGAAAGGTGTTGCATTCAGTGAGCTTCGGCCCTAATTATTAAAGCATCTTTTTCATTAGCATATGATACTAGGAGGGATACATGATGGTACTTACTAAATTTACTGTGCTGTAAAGGCATTATCTTTATCAATAAATGACAAAGCATGATGTGCTGCTATGAAATGTTATTCATATTGTGTATGTCTGCATTCAGAGTAGTGGCTTCTGCTATATTTCTTTTTTTTTGGCACAGAATCTGATGATCTATTAAATAAATATTAATCCCTTGCTGCCTTCAAAGCTGTCTCTGCCATATTAGGATTTTAAATATCTTCATTAATTGCTTAACTACCTTTCCTAAATTCCCTATGGGACCCTTTGATACTATTCGCTCCTATGTGTTACCATGTGATTCATGATTTCATTCTGTTGTAACACAGAACATATTTTTAGTTATTTTTCGTTTTACAGATGACTTTGGCAAAATGAAAATTCAACATATTCAGGCTCCAAATATAAGAAAGCCCAGAAAGAGCCAATCTACAATTTTGTGATTATAGTAATGCATTTAAAAAAAAGCAAAACTATTCTGTTGCAGTTCAGTTTTGTGGAAAACATGATAAAAGCTATTACATGGGCAAATTCCTTTGGTTTCTAAGCCATATAGATCACTTTAGTATGAAACTGGAAAAAAAAAAACCAATAAGGTTGATTATTGAAATATCCACAATAAAATTATGGTATGAGGTGATCGTTCACCTGAAAATGTTCTCGCTTGAAGTGAACCTATGATGGGATAAAGAAGAACCATAAAGAAATTGTAGATTAAATCAATTCCTTACATCTAGTGCAGAGGATCATTTAAAGCTGAGATTTTAAATAATGTCCAAGATTTTAGATGCTCTGATACAAAAACTGGTAGATATCTGCCTTGTATTTGTTTTCCAGCTGCTGAATGTCACAAGCTGAAAAGACTGATCAAAAGGCAGTAACAACGTTTGTGTGTGCTCAGATTGTGAGCATATTCTGTACATGGAAAAGCTGACAAACTTACCTGGGCACATGCCCAGGAGGACAGAGGGGAAATGTGAAAAAGTAATATGGCAACCAGAAAAAAACCAGATGTACTTTGTGATAGTCCTGGAAAAATCACTCCTGAAGTGTGACAGTAGGAACTGTAAAATAACTTTGGCCTCTGCAAACACAGCCACAAATACTAAACATGTTATGCTTATGTATTTGTGCATTCATATTTTTGATAGACAGGTCTGATACACTGTCCATTCATGTTTTCTCCAAAACTGAATTTTCCCACCTCCTCCAATCCAAGTCATACACCTTTTCCCATAGGATACTTCATGTTGAAATTACAACAATATTTTATAAACAGAGGTTGCATTACCTATTTTGTCATTGCCTCTTCTGTTTAATCATCTTGTTTAGGGGAAACAAAAGATCTGATGAAGCATCTCCGGGCTTTCCTAATTAGAGATTTGGGTTCAGTGATGAGAATACTGATCTAATTAGCTGTGCTTATTCTTTTGTAAATGCCCAGGAAAAACTGATCTCTTTTTGCCGTGTCTTGTTCCGTGGTATTTTTATCATGTTATAGACAGTGAAGAGTGTAAAAAATAGCACGTTTCTCTAAGAAGAAAAAGTTGAGCAAGAATTCATCTGTTGTTGGCCTGTCTCCTGTGAACTTTCCAGCTTTCATTTCTGACCTTCCTTGCATTAAAGAGGCATTTTAATTTGTAGTTCTAATAGCTAGCTGTCACACTGAGCCTGATGTATCATAGACTCAGGTAATACTGCAGGCTTGGGTTTCCCTTGTGTTTAGCCTAAACTGAGGCATACATGAGAACACGTTGAATACAGCTCACTTTGAAATGAAGGTAATGCTTTTATACAAAGAAAAGGGTTTTGAGAAAGTGACATATTGATGGCACAGTGGGAGATAGTAGGAATGACATGTTTTTGTTACAAAGAATCATAGCCAAAGGATCAAGACTGTCTGGTTTTATTGTTTCCAGCAAGGAAGTGCTGATCACAAGAATTGAGAGGTAGATCCATGGTCCAATGCTAGCTAGAATTTTTGTTATAAGAAAATACAGTCTCACTTTCGGATCTGCCTGCCAAATTGTATTATTCCTTTGTGATAACCAGAAAGGGTTATTGTAGTGAGCCTCTACATAGCCATACACCTGAGTATTCATCTGAAAATTTCAGGGAGCAGAGCATAAAGTTGCCTGTCAAGCTGGCTTCTTTTTGGAAGTAACATTTTACACCTAATCATAAAAATCCATTAGTATCCATTTTATTTGGGGAAATACAAATACTTATTTGTATAGATCACAAAACACTGTAGAGCTTATGTCCTGTTTCCAAGAAGTGAAATTAAGTGGGGTATTTGATTGCTGAGCCTCCAATTTATACATCTTCTAGAAGATCCTGTAAGTTTGCAACTTGACTCAATTTTTAGGCAAATTGTAGCCGATTCCTCCATGTATGTATTGGAAAGAAAGAAACTTCAAATTTGGTGCATGATGTACAAGAGTCTGCCTATAGAATCCAATGATAGAAAATTCCTGTTAGATCAAACAACTTGAAAAAATTGTGGAGCCTGGACACAAAGCACTTTTATCTATACTGTTGCCACCAGAGAAAGGAGCAGTGCTTCCTTAAAACAATAAACAAAGAAGAATAAAGCTTCCACATGAGTAATTCAGTTTTCCAACAGCACAAAAAAATGTTTCCTCTATAGTTTACTATTTAAGGATATTTATGACACTTTCTCTAGTTCTTCTTATTGTCTATTTAGCTATACTATAAACATGTGAACTATTCAATCTATGCAGAATTCAAACCTCTTTGTTCTGTCCCACAAATCACAGTGGATCATGTTCTAAATGCCCAGTTATCTGTGGCTCTAGGGGGGGTTATTAGGCATTTGAAGTCAAGCAAACGTTTCATGACTTATGCGGCACATTGTGAAACCCAGAACCAAACAGCAACCAAGTATCAAGACTCAATATTCTCTGCTTTCCTTAGATGGATTCTTCACACCACAGCCAAAATGTCCCCAGAACCAGTGCAGAGAAATTTTAGGCTTATTCAGGCACATCCCAGCTCATAGATTGACACAATGGGCTGTGACAGCTCTTTCAGAGGCATTCCAGTCCATCATGTCCTGTGTGGCTGCTGTTCATGCACACAAGTCTGTGCACTAGAACTCTTTATGAAATATTTATCCCCAGTAAGGTAATGTGCATTATCAGTAACAATTTCCCCAAACAAAAATAAGTTAGCCATTTGCCATTTTCCCCCAAAGCACTAAGTGTGCATCACAGATTGATGACTTCAACTCCTTGGTTGAAAAAAAAAAAAAAACCAAGAAAGAAGCAATAAAAAATATTTATAATTTATAAGAGCCTGAGTAAACTAGGTGAAAATTTTATGCCTTTTGAACACTTTAAAAGGACCAAACAGCCAGCTGCAAAGTGGAATTTATAATTGGAAGCAGTGACACACTATGCCCTACAGCAGCATCAAGATTACTTTTATAATACTGTCACCTGAATACAGCATAATTTCATTTGGCAACAAAGTCTTTGTATCAGCCACTCCTGAAACACACTCAATTCAATAATGTAAAATACACGGTCATATTTTTGCATTTATTTATAGACTTTCTTTTTTATCCCTAAACAAAATTTCAGCACAGCATACATAATTCTGTCTGGTTGTAGGGGTTTTTCATTAAACTATAAGTGAATTGCCCTTCTGGCTGAAAATCTGTTTTCTTTTGCATTCCCATCCCTCCTATGTGCTACATTGCCTCTCAAAATCCACATGGATTCTATAGATTTTATTTAAGCGGGGCCAAGTTGCATGAACAGATCTGCCCTAGAGAAGTTTGCCTCTTTAACATGCAACCCACCACTAATGCTCCTTTTTCATTTAGGTTTTCAATTTGGATGAATTCCAAATTACCATTTATTCCAATAGAAATTCAACTAATTACACAAAGCATCTTAATAAAGAATGGAAACAAGATTAAAAGCCCTCCTCCTTCTGCTGTTTCTATGCGTGGAATTTATAAAATGCAGAAAGGTGCTTTAATTTCAGTTGTAGTTAGAACTCTCAAACAATCTTTTCTCTGGTGGTGTTCTAGTACTTGCCAGATAGAACAGTATTCAAGTTGAAGGCAACTTGTAGTCACCTTACATGCATTTATTACACAGAGTTTGCCATGCTAACTGTTTTTTTTTTCATGTTTTGCCAAAAATAACAAACTCTTCATATAAGATTTGTTCAGAGCACCCATTCTGCCTTGGATAATTCCCTGTCCTGGATAATTCCCTGGCCTTAAGAAAGATATTTCTGTCTTCAAAAGCCTTGCATGCTATGCAGAGATTAATAAGTGTGTAACTGGGAGAAAGAACAGCAGCAGATATTTTGCAGGTCAGCTTCATTCACTGCAATCAAAACACAAATTTGAAGAGCCTCTGAGAGCAGTGCCCAGTTGTATAAGACAGATTTCAAGCAAGCTCTTAACGTTTACAGAGGTTCTTTCACTCCTAAGGAGAAAGAAGAATGAGTCCAGAAATGGTCAAATTAAACAAGAATTATGAGGGATGGAGAAGAGCAGGAAAGAAGGTATATTTAAGGAAAACAAATATTATGTGAGTGATCATAACAGTAGTATTGATACCATTAGAGATATAAAGAGGGTGATGAAGTCCCAGAAGGGAAGAACACACTGCAAATGTGCAAGTCCGATGACACGTTTTTTAGACTTGAAATTCTGAACAGAAAGAAATTCGTGTACTAGGAAGGCTGAAGAATAGATTTTTCCCATATAAACATTTTGGCCCACAGTCAAGCCTATATAATTACAAATTTGCATTTGCAACAGATTGTGAGTGTACAAAGGAAAGGGGTATTTCCTCCTGCTACCTTTCTGCAACTGGCAGGAGCCAGTTGCACAGCACAGCAGATCCCTTAAAGCAGCACTGAACAGTCACTACTCAAGCCCTGCACTAAGAGCCTCTTTAACACTTGCAATGTAATTTGTTGAACAAAATTCAGTATTGGTGGTCAAACAAACAAAAAAATCTAGTGCAGAACTAAATGAGAGAGCTGGAACTCAGTGGGAATATTTTGTGGGAATACTGAAGAAAGTTAAAGTTGGAGATTAAACTGGAGTAAGAATGTAAATCAGTCAATACCTCACTCTGAATCTTCATGTTTGTAAGAATTTTCCATTGACTCAGAGGCTACTTGTGATTGGGTGTAATTTATAGATTAGCACAGGAAAATTATCTGTCCACCCAGATGAGCTACTGCTGCTTCTGCTCCTCCTCCTTCTGGATTCAGTATCTGTATGTCCTCTCTCCCAAAATCATGGCACTGTTTCTTCTCTTGTCCATTATTCAACTGATGAAGCTTGGTCAAAATAGCATCTCCTGGTGCTACAGCAAGTTAGCATATAGCAATGATTAAGAGGTAAAAAATAGGATGTTGCCAGGACTGCTTGCTTCATCCAGTGTCTGGTTTACAAAGAGATCACCATGAGAAACTTACTCTATGTAAGAGATTTCCATATCTCACTGACAGAGCTAATGAGATTGAAGAGGGCCTTATACGTAATTACATAATTACATACATACACACCAGTAAGATTCATTATCTTCTCTATACACATTTGCTTTATAGCATAAAGCATCTGAAATTTCTAAGAGCTTGGGAGTAGATGAGTGAAAAACAAAGCCTTCCTAATTATTTTAGTCAATCTTTTGCTTTTAAATATTTGGAAGTTTCATGTACATTGCCAGTACATATGGAGAACACCGTGTAAAATAACTCAGTTATTTTAGGTGAATTTGTGCTTCACTCTCAGCACAAGTGAAAGGATAGTACAAACCAGTGAAAAAGGGTTCTTTATCTATAGAATATAAAAATTAGTAATTTAGATCTTATCCTTCTCAAGTATTGCTTCCTCAAAGTTAGGGCACTGCCAACTAGTAAACAGCTATTTACAAAACCAGTTCACAGTACATTCTGTTGTTAAACACCTGATTGGTCTTTTCAGTGCTGTTAAAGATAGGGCAACTAGGAAATCCCACAGTTTAGCAGCATAGAGGTCAATAGCTGGGAATGAAACAGTAGAAGTGTGCCAAAGGCCACAGATGAATGGCCAACTCATTGGAGAGCCTCCAATGGAAACTTTCAGTTCCCTTTCTCTAGCAGCTTACAGAAAGCATAGGTTTTGTTTCCACAACAGTTTTCTTGAAATTTCAGTGCCTGCAATCTCCCTCTCTATGGTGTTATCACAGTAGACAGGATATAGCTGCTCCTAACAATGTTGCATAATTCACAAAAGTGGGGCAATTTTTGTTGTAGTGTAGACTGTGCCTGTCTGTACTGATCCTTTATTTCAACATTCAGCACTAACATGGATTTTACTCAATATTCAGTGCTAACACAGATCTTAATAGTCTCACATAAGTGCAAGAAGGAAACACCATAAATGCTGTGCACATCTGCAGCTGAGTATTTAAGATACCAGTGCTATAGGCCCCTATGTTTTTGTAGTGTATAGAAGCTGTCTTCCTAAAACTATTTTCATTTTGGTTTGGTTTGGTTTGGCTTTTTTGTAAGAAAAATGATGAACCCTGCATCACTCTGTTCCTCTCAAGCAGCTCTATATACATTTTGATATTTTAAAGATCTAGCCAGAATGTATAACTGAAACCTCCAGCAGTTCAATTCAGCAAACCTTTTTCAAGTCAATGCTTGACAAGAATCTGCAGAAATGATCACATCCAGAGCAGGGGCTGTATTCAGACCATCAGTCTCTTACTGCAGATTTCCATGTCTGTCCCTGTTGCAAAAGTACCCATTCTCTGTTCCTTGCAGGTGAATAAGTTCCCAAGACATTAAGAACTGACAATAAAGTTTCCATAGAGACATGTAAGCCAGAAATAATAAATGCTTTGAAACAAGGACAAAAGATGAACATCATTATTCTTGGATTTGAGACACTGCATTTTCTTTTACTTGCCCAGTTATTTTTAATATTGAATCAACTGGCTATTCCTGTCATACTTTTACCTGGAGAGACTTTAAGAAATAGAAATTGTCCCAAGTGCTTCTGGACTTAACCAATGTTTGAACCATATAAAGGAAGGGTGAATAAGAGCTCACCAGCATTAATACATTATGTTGGTACAGTGGTTGCTGAGCTATTAATTATTTTACATTGATTAATGAACATTTACATGAGTTAATTGCATGCTAGTTCTTTCAGTTTAAAAACTGATTTTAAGAAATATTTTCTCTATGTGTGAAGAACAATGTCATTTACCAACATTTACATAAATCTGAAATTCACATCCGTTTTTACTGTTATTAAGCAAATATCAAAACCTTGCCACCTGATCCAACATTTAAGTAGAAATGTAATGGTAAGTGTTACATATCAAGAATGTTTCTTGATTTCTAGTTAATTATATAGATGTAGACTGAGTTAATAGCACAAGCTGAGTTCATAAAAAGAAGTTTAAGTATCTTGTGAGGGCAATGGTTAGTGGATGTTCAGCATAAGTAGGAGAGCATACATGTAAGACTGGGTTTTCACTCAAAACTGGCAAAATCATAAGATCAAGAGTCACTTCCCAGCTCATAGGATTTAAAAAAAAAAGGGGGGGGGAGGGCAGGAGGAAAAGAGGAAGATCACTGAACATGTTAAACTGTCCAAGCATAGTTCACTTATGCTGTCTTAATATAAAAATATCCTTATACTTGTACTGCTTATTGCCTAAGTAAAAAGCGGAAATCCCACCTTAGGAGTTATTTCAAAACAGAGGAAAAATTACACTGGATATTACAACCAAGTAAATTACTTTATTAACTTGACAATTTCAATAAAAATGCCAACAAATACTCTCAGAAAGATTCTGAAAGTCAGGGGTGGCTGGCTGGGGGAGATGGCACATCCCTGCCTCTGGACTGTCTGACATAAAAGAGTGTCCAAAAAGCTGTCAGGAAGTAAGAAGCTGGGAAAGCCACAATGACCAAGAAGCTTTCAGCCAGAATGCATAAACTGGATGTAATTCCAGTGAGCTGCTAGTTCCTGGCAGTGTGATCACAAAGGAGAAGGTTATCAAAATCATTTAAAATCTGTGAATGTAACTAGACTGCAGCTGAAGCAGTCGGACAGGCCTAAGGGATATAGCATTCCACTGTGTGCTTTGAGGAAAGGTAAGAACACCAGCAGCATCTGAAACATTTTTGGGACATAATTTTGCATAGCATGGCTCCCTGAGAAAGATGCTCGGATCAAATATGAGAGGTGGAGCTGGCAATTAAAGGTACAAACTCTATATATATAAAATAAGAGGAAAAGGCAGCAAAAAAGGTGATATGGTCACCCCTCAGGAGTGACCATTTTATAACAACTGTATCTCCAGTTGTTTTTGTTCACTCTGTCATCTGTGCATGTATAACATAACATAACAGACATTTGGGTTATTAGAATTTCCTCCCCTACTAACTTGGTACTTAGGGGTAGCTACAATTCTTCACTTGCTCACACAAAGGAACCAACATGCTCTCTCTTCCCATACTGACTGGGGACAACTTGAAGACTGGTATAAAAGCTCAGTCTGATGAACAACATGATGGCAGGGTCTGAGGAGCCAGATCCTTTCTCTCACACCCTCTGACATTAAAAGGTTAATGCAGAGTTCCTTTGTAGATGCCAAATCAAATTGCCTTCTTCCTAGATACCAGGTCTCTTTGTAAAAGAAGAAAAAAAAAAAACCCAAACATGCACAGCTATGATCCACAATCTGTCTGTCTCACCAGACAGAGAGCAAAATAATAAATATAAGGGATGCCAGAGAAGAGTCACTGGAACAAGGGAAGGACTCTGTAAGGATTTCCAGCCTTCTGATCTTGCCAGCAATGCACCTAAAATGTGCCACTTTGAATTTATCAGTCACATTACTGACTCGTTGCCTCCCATCTCCCATCAGAAGATCAAGACTCTGCCACAGTGTTGCCAAGCAACCCTGTCTTGGGCTAAACGCAAAAATAGGTGCCACAGAGGCTTTGTGATTGACTGAAGCTCCTTTCTTCACACTGGCAACCTTCCATTCAGTTGCCACACAGGTCTTCATGTCCCCCCAAACTTTGATGCTGCTAAGACCTTAATGGGATGTGCAGTGACCTGCAAGTGACTGCTGCAGGGCTAAAAACAACACATCCTTACCTAGGCACTCTCCTTTAGCAAGAATGTTAGGCCTGGAGTGTGCTATTGATGCTGCTGCCATTTGCTCAGCATATGACCAGCAAAAGATCATCACTAGACTTTTGGCTCTCATGCTGCATATAATAAGATTGTAATAAGATCCATCACCTGAGAGTCACGGACTCCATCTATGCCACACAGCAGCAGTGCTAAATAGGTGTTTGCATTCATGTGTTTATTTCCAGCTGTCTTGATAAGTACCAATTCTTTTCCACTGCCAGTCCTTAAGCACCATTTTGAAAACACCATAAATTAAAATTAAAGACTGTATTTTGAAAGGCAGAGGTTAATAAAAGAATCAGGTTTTATATCTCTACTTATTACTTACAGCTTAGGTGATCTGATTTATTTTTGTGATGCTGCTCTTGGTAGTACTGAGGTTTTTTTAATGTTACTGACTAGTTGTCCATTTTTAACCCAAGTATTCATGAGAGCGTTTTGTTTAAAAATGCACAAAGGTATCTTATTAAATAATGTCACAAACATGAAGTTCATTATTATGCAAATGCCATCCTTGGAACAGATTTGTTAATTGCAACTCATTTGCATAATTAATGAACTCTCAAATGAATAATGCCTTTGCAGATTTGTGCAGCATTGTTTTAAAATGAATTATAAAATACATGTCAAATGAAGAATGCTTCTTAGATTCCCACAGCATTGTTTGAAAATTAATTACCAAATGCTTGTCAAATTAAAATTAGTTTATAGTTTTTACAATGTTATTTTAAAATTAATCACAAAGTAAAATGTCACCATATCAAAGTAAATAACTTGTTCATTTTTTTCAAAAAAGAAATTCAGAAAAATATGTCTAAACTTCATCTGCATTGTTTGTTATACTGATCCTGGCTTACAGTCATTTTGTCATAGAATTATGATTTAAAGTATTTGGTAGATGTTTGCATGTTAATGTTTTGGTAAATTGAGATTAATTCAATTATATTGTGTTGAACCCCTAATAGCACTAATGATTAATGATAGTGCATATAAAAATGTTGTGTGGGCAAGGTCATGATATATTAGTAACAAAAAAGCCTGGACTTCCAATGAATGTAGATTCATGCTTGCTTTTTTTAAAGGGTTATGTATCTCTAAAACTCACTGGGTTTCTGGGTTTTTTTTAAACAGTGCCTTGAACCTTCTTCATTCCTGTCATACAATTTATCTTTTCATTTTTCACAGAGAAAAGTAAGCAAAAAGTTCAGTAAAGTCAAAATTTTCCTGCATTCAGAACCATGCAGCCTCAATAAAGTCAGATCAGACTCAGGCATTCAGCACCATCACTTGATATCCCTTAACTGCCTCCTGTTCTAAAACCCAGAGAATGTGTGATCTCTCACTCCGAGACACAAAACCTGAAGCAGATTTTCATTGGCTCTACATGAAGAAAAGCCCTTTATGTCCTGAGCATCTCTGTCAATTATGTGAGAGACAGCAAAAAAAGCTTATGGCTGCACTTTACAATTCCTTGAAGATTAGTCTTGCTAGGTAAAGAGAAAGCTTCCAACCATTTCATAAAGCTCTGAGCAATGTTAAGATTGATCCCAAACAATCAATAAGGTCAAAAGCCTTTTTAAAAATATCCTGGAAGAACAGGTCCTTTGTTCACTTCTATGTTGTCCATAGTTGTTAACAACAGTTCTGTCACGTAGACACATCTTATTTGTGATTGTATGCCAGTCACAAGAAATATCATGCCAATGCATACATAAATATATGTTTATGTGTGTGTTTAGAGAAGCATCATCTGAACTCAAGAAGTTAAGTATTAAAGAAATTTCATGTGTGAAAAAAGAAAAATATTTTAAAAATTAAAAATAAATTCCTGGAATTTACTTTGGAATACTCCAGGTTACTGATGACCGTTAAGGGATCAGAGAAAACCTAAACATGCAAAGTTGATTCATGCATTTTGTGACTTCTTCAGATTGACAATCCAAAACATACTGTCCTTGGGATGCAGTAATAGGCTAAATAGACATCAGGTGTATAATGTGATGAGAAGGAATCATCTCTTCTGCCATACAAATGCAGCAGCTCTGGGATTCACACTTTTAAGAAGCAACGGGGATTACCAATCAAATAGGACAAACCTTCCCTTGGATTATGTTGCCATAAATTTGAGGCAGTTTTTGCTTTCATCAAAGAGACTAAAAGCTTGCAAAGTACACAAGGGATTGTAACAAAGTACATGAAATCAAGGACCATCTTGCCAGAGACATTTTTTAAAGCCTGTAATATAGAGAACACATGATAACCAAATGGCAGAGTAATACTGATACACATTTGATCATGCAAATGACACAATCTTGTTCTGCACCTCCAGATGATGGAACACCACAGCAGTAGGGCTACTGAGGGAGAATGATCTGTAAAACACAACCAAGCTAGAGTCGGTAGAGAACATCTTTCTCCAGACATTCAGCATGGTGGGGTGTGGCTTCTGGACACGACTAACCAATGGAATTTACTGAGGATGGTGATCAGAGGTGACACACCAAAACTCTGGGGTGATATAGATTACATTTGAGAAATCGTTAAATCCTGGAATTTAGGCATCATTAAATCAGATGCAGGTGTGAGAGCTTCTAATGGAGAACCCACTGTCATTTTGAAGTTTATTTCACTTGATTAGTGAGGGGCTAACTAGTTGTGTCTGACTCATCCATCACCAGGACTGTTGCCCTGGAGATTAAATGTGTTGCTGCTCTAGTGTGTTGCTGAGCTCACTGATGCACAAGAAGTGAGTTAGGCTTTTGCACAGAGTTGGTTGATGAGATCAGATTTTTGCTGCTTGCCCTTCAGTCTATTGCCAGCACCTCAAAGTCAGGAAGAGAGATTTCTTCTGATGGTACAAAATGCCTGATGACCTTGTAGACTGGGCTGCATTAGGCTGTCTGGAAAGAGCCATCAGTTTTAGAAACTTCATTGGATTAAGCAAGGAAATGTTCTCTTCAGAATGCCATGGATACTGGTGGACTCAGAATTACTTTTTATCAGGAGATGAGTTTACATTCTGTATTCCTTGGTTATAAAATCTTTGCTTAGAGAAAATAAGGAAGCAATTTAACTTAATTTTATATCCATGTCTTCTTTTTTCTTCCTTATTCTGTGGAAAAGCCATAGAATTTCTGGACCAGAGACCATAATGTTTCTGGACATTTAGAAGAGTCTGATCTGTAAATGTTCCGAAATGACTGAGAAAATAGACATTAAAATAATATATGCCAGAGCAAGTCCAATTGTTTTACAATAATGCTAAGTTGAAATATATGCTGTCCAGATTACAGGCAACGCCCTGTGTGGATTAAAATCTAAATTCCATAAGAAAGCCATCTCTTGGGCAATAATACCATATATTGCAACAGAAATTAAAAGAGAAATTTATATGATACACTTTATATGTAGACTTTATATGTACACATATATACTGATTATTCACAAAGTGGCTTGCAAAAATTATGAAGCACTGTAATATAATTTGTTAGTTGGAGAAATTAAAGTAGTTAAGGATCTTTCTTGGAATGTTACAGGTGGGTAAAGAAACGAAAATAGAATAAAGATCTTAATCTGAACTGTGTGTACTTTGTAGTGGTTAAGCTAAACTTGGCTAGAATGAGAAGAATTCTAACATTTATATTTCTTCTCAGACGTAATTTTCTAAATTTCCCATTGTGCATTGTTATGAAAAGTGGACATTTTTGAGTCAAAATTATGTTGGTGAATTTTCAGATATATGTGAACTTTTAAAATACACAAAACCACTATAACTCTCCATCCAACCCATGCAAGTTGGTAGGGTCTTTTTGGGGAATAGTTATTGAAAATCAAAGATAGATATGCAAAATATTTAATTATAATAACTAATTCTTTTATCTTTCTTAAGAAAATAAATGCAGAGAGGTGCTGGAAAATAAATTTTGTATAAAAAACACTCAACCCTCTATCTAATGCTAGTGAGGGTACAGATTTCTCCATGAGTTATACACAAAGTAGAAAAGCATTTTTTTTAAATCCTGTGAAAACTGTGGCGAACTAGTTATATAAGACAGCCCAATGCACTTAGAAAAAAAAATTCACAGAATTAATTGAACTCTAATAGAACTGCCTTTAGAAACTCACATACCCAATGTCAACAATAGAAGGATTACAGAGGACTTATTCCATAGTAATCTTCAATTTATAATCACTTAGTTTCTTTTAGATTAGATCCAGTCCATTTCATTAACCTCTAGTAAGGTTTTTCCTTCCTTGCCTTTTAATCCACACTAGACTGATTTACAAAGATTAACTTCAGAGTGAGGTTCTTGAGATCCACATCCCCAAATAAGAATATTTTACTTAGAAACATGTATATAAAATACATTTCAAATAATGGCCCCATTCAGTTTTACTAATGAAAAATGTATCAGTTTGAAAGTGACTGATCAGCAAGCTCACTGGGACATCAACCTTCTCAGGTATTCTAGAACCAACTGTCAAACCAAAAACAAACACCAAAATTAAATATGCCTTTAGTGATCTTGATGATAAAAAAAAAAATCATTTTGATCTAATGAAATAAATAAGAATTAAGGAAGATATGCAGGAAATAAATGAGAATGAAAGATGAACAGCAAGCAAGATAGTTCCTGTTTAGTCATAAAGCCTGGAGGAAACTGTCTAATTCTGTTTTCAGTTATCATGGTATAAATTCAGTCAAATATTACAAAATAGCAGTGGGATGAAGCTGAGTATTTGAGAGCACCTGATCTCATGTATTTTAAATGCTAAAATACACCTGAAAAGAGGAGATGGATAGATATATTTTGAAAAACGGGTCTGATACTTGTTATGGTTGTATATAATGATTCCTACAGATGGTGACTATGAATCAATCAATATACCAGCTCCAGATGTTATAATAGATCTTCATTTGTGAAATAAGAAAATTTAAAGGTTAGGAGGCTCTTGTGTTAAAACACTGTGCATTCATTATAGCTGTGCTGTATACAATGTAACCTTGGTATTTCAGCTTCTCTATTTGTTTGTTTTTTTTTTTTAATGATGTGTACTTCCTTTCAAAGTATTTCCATTTCACAGTAGTATTTGGATTTCTAAGTATTTTCATGCAAAAAAACAAAGAAAACATAAGCCTTTAAGCCTTCTCCAAATATGATTGACATTTTTTCAATCCAACCTGCATTTTATTCTGTTCTAGAAGTTAGATAGATTACCAGTTTGCTCAATGCATTTTGTTAGCTGAGATTACTGGAGTTACAAAAAATCTGAACTCATGAACTGAATCTACACTGTTGGGAGTGGCAAGCATTCTAGGCTTCAGTGAGGATTTTTCTCTGAATCATTCATGTCTCCAACTGCTGTATGACAAAATTCTTGAACCACCTGAACTCCTGTGAGCTCTGGGATCAGATGTTACTTTAGCAAATGTCTTAAACACTATTGTAGTCCTGTAGTGTAAATAGAGTTGCTTGGGGGTTGGAGTTGCTTTGTGATGAGGTTTTTTTTGTGGTTGGTTTGTGGGGTTCTTTTGACTTTTGGAATCAAATTCTGTAATTTACCAGGTTATCTTTATAAAAAGATTTTCCATACCAGAAATCTTTCAGTATTGGAATTTCCTCAGCCTCAGGGAAAGATTTCTTGCTAATATAAGCAAAGAAACTAATCTGGAGGTTATCAAGATTCCTGAGATAATGAATTCCCAGACTCACCAGGAATATGACAGGCCTTTCCCACTTACAGAAGATAAAGATTTCAGCACTTGCCCCTACATTCTAGATGAACATATTTGCCACTTGGCTATTTGGATTGTTCTCACTGATATTGTTTAATTTTTAAAAATTGAAAGATCAAAGTTTTGGGTTCTCTTCTTTTCCCACAATGCAGAATGAAGGCCAAATGCTTGAAATAATTTGGAAAACAGAATTCTTGTTTTACAGCCAATCTCACAGCTGACTTCACTGGAGCTATTTACATGAATAAGGGAAGCAGATTTTGACCACAGTAGCTATGTCTAGATTGGTTGTTTTAACAGTGCCAGGGAAGCACTACCAGGCTCTGGAATTTGATTGCCTGCACTGTTAAAATGTTAAAAGTGTCCTGGCACAATCCTGGCTTTTCCCAGCTGGGGAAGTTCCAAACAGGACCTTTCCCTATAGGTAGCATGAACACAAACATCCTTTGGACAGTGGGAGAGTCCCATAACATGGATGTGGGCCAGTCTGCACCACATGCCAGAGAACATTTACAAGTAAGTTTAATTTCCTGATATATCAGTGTGGATCAAAAAAGAAAATCAAAATATTGGGGTTTTTTATTCATGGAAGGGAAGAAAAGAAAGACAGAAGAAGGGGGGAAGCAATGACTATCTGATTTTCACGGTCAGATTTTTTTTTTTTTAATTGAATATCTCCTTCTCTCATCTTCTTAATACTATAAAAACCTGATGTTTCTGCTGACCTTGTGCATACTGGTTTATTTTTATCTCACTTCTTCATTTTCTACTTCTAGTAACATATCAATAAACTGTCAAAATAAAAATGCAAGGGTTTGACTTATTACTAAATTTCACCCAAAAAAAGTGTAGCTACACTAATTCTGAAGAGGCCTTTGTCCAACCCAAACATTCTACTGAAGCTTCTGTGCCAAAGGGCAACAAAGACATCCATTTAAATCCTTCTCCTCTGATTAACCTACAGCCAAAAGAAAAGATGCTTTTGAATAACAAGGATCCGTTCAGCTGAGGAACTAAAAGTTAAATTGTGTTTGTGTGTTTTCAGAGATATACAAGGGCAGAAGGGCACCTTCTTCAGGCATTCAAGTCTCTGCACAACATAGAGCACAATGGTGGTGATTGTACTCATGGAATGACAGGACTCTAAAGCTCCTAGAAATTATGTGTGCAAAGGGGTATGGCCTCTCACTCTCTTCAGTGCATCATGGCTGGAACTGGGAAGCAGAGTTTTCAGACTCCCAAGTAGTTGTTTTGCCTCTACTAATTACGTTCACTTTTAGGACTCCTAGGGCTGAATTGACTGAGGCACTATGGAAAGAGTGTCTGAACTCTCCACTGCCACTGCCAAGGTTCAGGTTCCTTTCAAGGACCCTTCTGGAAAAGGCAGCACATGCTGTCCTGTTAGAAACAGATCCACTGAGGTGGCAAGGTCTGCTAAACTCAGTTTGAAGTGGTTCACAGAATCAAGATCAAGGATCTGTTTTCCTCTTATCCTCGAATTGGAATGAGGCAGCACCACAAGTAAACGCTCACTGATAGTTTCTCATCTACATACTGCAATTCATCCCACAGAACTGATTTCTGCCATAGTTTGGAGATGAAAAAGAGTAGATTGCATAGTATCTATTTATTTTGGAGAGAACAGTACAGTCTGAGTATAGTGGCTGTCTTAAATAAAGGGCACATGAATTAGTTGATTTGAGGATTACTCTAGCATTCAGAGGAAATTTATTTCAAACCATGTATATTAATATAGCAAAGCCCATGGTGTTTCCAAGCATGCTTGGTGACATGTGCAGAACTGCCAAATGGTCCATTATTTCTAAAAATTATGTGTCCCAAGGCAGTAGCAAACTTGTTTTCCAGACTGTGGGCATGTGTTACATTTAGCATGTCCTTTTTTCTTATGTTTTCCAAGATAAGCTTTTTTTTAAAAAAAAACCTGTCCTTTGAATAACATTCCTTTATTTCAGAATATGTCCTAAAATGCCAACTCATACTGTGTTGTCTATTGAGTAGTAGCACTGCTCAAAACAGACAATGAAAATATCAAAGTATAAAAATGAAAGGTCTGGAATGTAAGGGTTGTGTTACACCAGCACATAAAGTCTTTATAATAGTAAAAAATAAGGATGTTGCTGCACTTTTATATGCCCCATGTATTTTATTATGTCAGTTTTCTGTTCATTAATATTAGTGATAATGATTTTCTTTACAGGCATAGCTTCCCTTATAAATCATGATGTCTGAGGATTGTTAGAGGTTTGGTTTTGGCATCTACTGGATTATTTCATACTGTAGAGACAACAAGAAATTCAGAGACAATATTTCAGAATATCTACTTATAGGAAAACAGCTGGCTTAAGAAAAAGCTTTTAAGAAAAAACATAAGTATAGTATTTAATTCAGTCAGAGCTTCTGGTAACCGTATCCTGCTGAAGATAAAAATAGTTTATCAGTGGCAAATGCTTATCAGGACTTTAGGTTTTGTGCAAACAGAGTTAAAAAACAAGCACAATAATGCAACAGGGAAAATTCACTCTTCTTTACAGATCATGTAAGTCATGTTAGGTACTAATTTGTCAACTAAAATATATGTATTTTTAATTTTAGCAGGCCTGCACCTTGGTACAACAGACCTTTACTAAGTCAACTCAATTATAAAGCATTTTCTGCAAAGGCTTAATGCCATTGAGAATTCTGGTTTCATGAGCAATCACGGGACAGATCTCAGTTGCCTCCTCAGCCTATAAAATAGAGTTCAGGGGAAGGATACTTTTGGGGACATGACAAAATGGATGAAATAGCTGTATTGTTCTCAGTACAGTATGATCTTTCCAGCTTTTGAATAGGTGACTGTACAGCCTGATAGAGCACTTCCTGGGGTAGCAGAGATATCCCTGGCTTGATATCTGGTCCTTCTATTTCTCAGCCTCATGCACATGAACACAGAGACATTCTGCCTCAGTTTCTCTGCTTTATAGACAGAGATAATGCTAAAAGCCTCAGTAAAGTTTTATGAAAACTGCTGGTGTGAAAGAGTATGTATAAGCAAACCACTGCTCATGTACAAAGGACTCTCTTTTTCCCTTTCTGGAGATCAGTGTGCCTTAGAAAATAAAGAAAAATAGAACTTTTGTATTCATAAACCAATCGGTCTGTAGTAGAAGGATGAGTGCTTGGAGCTGATCAGTTCTGCCCTCACCAGCAGAGTTGATAATAATCAGTCACTTATGTGCTATTTCACAGCTGATACCTCCTCCAAAAAAATTAATTGCAAAAGTTTCACAGATGTCTGCAGCAGTTGACCAGAGCTCTTGGGTTATTGCTTGTCAGAGTATTAATGGGTTTGGCTAACCATGACAGTCATTACTTTCCCCCTCCTGTGAGCTACTTTCTGTGTAATTTATGCATAGGTTTTGCCAAGATTTGACAACTTTCAGGATATTAACATAAAATTAGACTGCAGAGCTGAACAATGGGTGGCATTAAAATTAGCAGCAGTGGAAACCAATCAAAGAGAATTAGTTTCTCTCTTGCTTTGCTTTTAAGTTAATATTTTTTATTTATTTCATCTTATTTCATTATCATTTTAGATGGCAGGGTAAAAGAATAAATGCTGAAACTAATTTTGTTCTGCTGGGTACCTTAGGAACCTTGAGTATGGTGGAGAAATTTCAATTAGACAAAATGCCTGACAGCACCTTAAAGAACAGCTACCCTGAAATCAATCAAGGAGGAAGAAAAGTTAGAAGTGGTTTGTTTTGTTTGTTTTTTTTTTAAAAAAAAGAAACTTTAAACAGAGCAGAGCCTGCTCCACACAGATTGTTTAGCAAATGCCATTACAGTATGCGCTGTGTGTGTTAATAAGTAAGGACATCTGGTAACCAGCTTTTTTCTGATTCATTAACTGACTGCTTCTGTGGCCACAGGGCTTGATAGGGAAGGCTGCAAGACTTTTGCTCCCAGAAAAAGGGACTTTGATGTATGCTTCATGTTTCTGACCCAGCCATATCCTTTGAATTTCCTCTTATGTCTCTATTATAAGTATTTACATTTGAAATCTGACTGGAAACACTTAAGCTTAGATTCTCCCATTAAATTGTACATAGCGAGAAGCCATGCTCAAGATTCCTTCATTGATTTTATGCAATAATTCATCCCATCTACACTCAATAGCAAGTGATATTCTCTACTTGTTACTGTTTACCATGGCTACATTTAAATATTGTGTTATTCTCTTTATTCTCTTTCAAACTTGATTCATTCAAATGGTTGGAATATTTCTGAAAAAGGACTTTGAGCTGATTCTTTTTTTGGAAAACAACAATTTCTGCCAAACCCAGAATTTTTTAAACCCTCCATGAGATTAATGAGTTTGGACAGAGAAAGTAAAAGCATCATACTGCTCATATCAAGGGCTGTTTTTCTTCATATAATACAAGTGAAACAGCTCCAAATGCTCTAGAGAGAATGATTGAGCAAAAGAAATCTAACTTGATAGTACATGTTGAGGGATGAAATGGACAATGAAGTTTCCATATGTTGTTTTTACGCAGTAATTAGAAACTGTCACACACCGTTTCATTTTTTAGCTTCCTTGGGCTTATTTGCATGTATGGAGCTTTCTTTAGAGCAGAATTGCAAGCATCAAACTGGCACCCAGTTGAAATCCAATGCAGTGACACGTGGGCTTCTTCCACCCCATGGAGAAGCAGCCAGCGGCAGGTACTGCGATGGCCCAGAGCAGAGCTCAGCAGCAGCCAGCTGCAGCCTCACTCACCTCTCAGCCTCTGCTGGATTTTCTTTTCCTGCTTAGGTTGAAGCAATGGTTGTTCCTGTGGTGTGAGTCTCTACATTTTTGGGTCTGCAGACCAGCTTTTTTTCCAACAGTTGTAAGGGATTTAACACATTAAACTGCACGTATGAGCAGTGGGAGTTTGTTCCCTTAGGTTCCTTTGAAAATCCTTGAAGGATTTTTTCCTTCTTTGGGGTAAAACAGGCAAACAGTGCTCTGGCTCTCTGTTTTCTTCCATGGATGCAGAAAATTGCCTGCATTATTTTGGCAGATTTTTCCAGATCTTTGGTAATGATTCCATTCTATGTCCTAATACAAATCTAGTTCACTTGAGACACCAGAATTGGGACTTCAGAAAGCCAGTAGAGCAGAATGACCCATAAAACTATTTGGCTTTTATCTTCATTATCCTTATGGTAATGAATCATTATGATGACTGAAAAAATCAACTATATTGATTTCTTTTTTTCTAAAATAAGGGTTATTTATGCATACTTTTAGTATTAGCTAAAAAGTAAGTCAGTGTGTATGCTGTTTAAGTGGGTTGATGTTTTCTGTCTCTGAACTGCTTTCCAAGCCTTTGTAAAATACCAGAAAGCTGGTTGCATATCTCTCTTGTCCATGCAAGATAGATTAGCTCTCTGGATTGCTGTGAAATCCCAACCCTTAAATGATCTATAATCCCAACAAGCAGGCCTCTAAAAACATCAAAGGACATTGATTACATTTACAGTTACATCTGAGAAGCAGAATTTAAAGACCTACCATTAAACACTGAACCAGATCCTTGGAGTTATTGATCCTCTTTTGTTCATTCCTAAAAAAAAAAAAAAATTGGTTTGTTTTAGAAAAAAGTTAAATAGAATTTTACTCTAGTCAGTTATTATTTGTACTGTAATAGCAGTGATACACTTCCCTCTGCCAGCTACTGTACAACTTCCCTGAGATGCTCACCCTCACACTCAGTCCAGAAGTGGCTTTAGCATAAACCAAATTCATTCATACAAATAAGTCTTTGAGGAGAATGATTACTCACAATCATTTAAAATGACATAACATAGCTCCTTGATTCTATGTATATTTTACTGTATGTTTTTAGTTCTTATTTCTACTAAATTCAGACAATAATTAGACCTTTTTTCTAAACATGATGCATACCCTCAGAAAACCCTGAAGATAAGCTGCTAGTTTATACCAGAAAAAAAAATGTATATTATACTTTATAGTAACTTTTGAAGGCAGCTTTACTATATTGCTTCATTTTTCACAATCAAAAATATAAATAATAAATGCAGAAAAATGCTCATGTGAAAAATTATGTAAAACTAGTCTGAGAGATAGTGGAGCTATTGGTCAGCACAGTGGATGGCATGTCATTGGTTATAGCACAGCTGCTGGAGGTGACTGCATTGGTATCTGTAGCATGTTGATGTGTGAAGTGCAAAAATGAATCTTATTCCTCAAGAGAGTCCTGCATATGTCAAGTATATTGTCTCATTAAGCCAATCCATTTATCAACCCACTGAATGCCAATTAAATTGCACAGGATGGTGCAGGTATATGGTGGGCTGATGGTGCCAAACTTTATTACAGCTGAGCTTTTCTGGCTCAGTACATTCCTGCATAGCAAAATGGCAGACATATCAAAGCCAAATTAAATGTTCTTGAAATAATGCCTTTAAAGAGGAAGAAATGCCACAGTCTGGCACAAAGAGTATGAAATGTAATGTCTCTTCTTAGTGTACTTTTAGTTCCAATGAAGATGTCACGGCTCGGATCCAGCCAGTGCCAAATGTCTTCACAGCGTGCAAATTAGATCAGTGTAATTTCATCAGGATGGTGATCAGACTCTGCTGTAGTTATATGGCTGCATACACAGCTTCTACTGAGTGCTGCTGTCAGACTGGCACAGCTGAGCTAATGCTGCCATCCTCAGAAAGAGACAGAACTTGATTTTACAGCATCCTCCTGATGCCTGAGTCTAAAGGATATTCCTGGAACTTTGGAATACATTGAATTAAAATTTAGTATGAATCACCATCTCGAAGAACCCCCTTTTTTACCTCCAATAACAACCTTCTTTTTATGTCCAACAACAGTAATGAATATCTTTTTTCAATATATACTTGTTACACATTATCAGATGACCAGATTTTGACTGAAGGTTTTTCAGCTGTTAAATTATGAGCAACAATAACCTAGCCAAGAAATCCATTCTGCCCCTCTGCTCCAAGACACCAGCTGGTACCAGACAGCAGAAAAGACCTACTGTCTTAGCTACTTCTGCCTAAAGCCTGTCATATGAACACAGACTTATCCTCTTTGGCAGTATTCACTAAGGGTCCTAACAGATGTACTCTGTTGGATTTAGTACCAGTCACTTAAACATTTTCTCTTTGGCTGTCCACATCACCCCTTTGCTAGAGGTTATGGCCTGCACAGCAGTGGTGGGAGAAGTGAAACTTTCCCAGCCCCTTCAGTTCACAATTCACCACATCAGCTTGTCTTGCTGCTACTTAATTCAGCATATCTGATCTGCTGAAGCTTAGGACACCAGACCCTCTCCTAGAATGGTTGGTGCATGAACATGCACTTTTTCTTCTAATGGGAGTGTGGAGCTGGTTACCCCCAGCACAGGGGAAGGACAAATGGGGGAGAAAAGTGTTGTCTTAAAAGGGCTCAGCCTGCCTGATGCCATTTTGTATGCCAGGTCTCCATCTTCTCAGAAATATCATTGCTGTACAGCAAGATTAAAGCTACTAAGTTAACTATTTGCTGATAAATGCTTTCAGAAACAGGAATGTAATATTTGGTGTTAGATAACAGTACCAGGGCCAAGGCATATCCTACATGCATCAAAGGTTTGGTTTTGCTTTTGCTTTTTCGCATGGAGCATTTTGTATGTTGAATTGTTGGGGTTTTTTTCCTCCCTAAAGCATTTGGTAAACAGCAATTACTTACACATATAACAGCTAAAATCCCCAAACACCATGGCACACAGCCATCTGAGGCAAATTGCCAATTCTGTAGCTTCAATTAACCTTCATATATCCCCCCAAACTTGGAACACTATCAGAAGGCTATTATGTTCAAGCCTTACTCATGTGGTGAGCACTTAGACACTGAAGTTGAAATCAATAGCAGTGGTGGATACATGACTGCTCAGGTATTCCAGGTTTGCACAAGCAGACTTGAATTTCTGTCAGACTCACCTAAACTGAAGCAGGGAGATGCAGAAACTTGCAGACACACAGCATTTTCAGGATTTTGTCAGAAAGATAGAGCCCATTGTCCCTTATATTTGTCCATCACGGAACACATTTGGGTTCAGACAGGAAGGAGTTACTGAAGGTGGACTGGAGCTGTAAGGAAGGGATCACATCAATATTTGGACATCCTATTAGGCCTGTGAAGTAGCCACTGCTTCCAGTAACAGCTACATATACTGTGCAAATGGGTTGCTCTCTACAGAGACTGAAACAGAGGCTCTACACATCCCAGATGTTCCTAAGCAGTTTGCTTACCCTCCCCAGTGTGCATTTAATTCTCAAGATGGATGGAGGTGGAGCAGAAATGGGAAATGAAATTAAAAGTCAGTTGTGATCCTAAGATGAAAATGTTACTTATGCTCGCATGGAAAATGTAAAGCTTCATAAAATCAGATAAACACAGTTTTTACAGGGGGGCAGACAAAGGGCTAGATGCCCAGCTGGTATAAACTGGCATAGTTTCACACTGAAGTTGATTAAGCACAGTTGCAATTTCTGCCAGCTGACTATCTGGCTTACAGTTACTGCTCAGTATCCCTATTGTGTGGGTGAAATCCTATCTGTCTGGGACAAAATACTGCATCCAGTGATAGATACCTCCAGTGCAAAGGCTACATGAACCTCGTAAGATTCAGTCTGAAAATTGACAAATTTTTTAAACTTCATAAATGCCATTACAAATTACTAGCAATTGAGAAAATGCACTTCTAGATAGAGATGGAAATCCTGGAAAATAAGAGCTCCTACCAAGAGAAGAAAATAAAATAATATTTAATAGATGTATACAATTTTAGTGAGAAATATTTACTCTGTAGTGCTTTTACTCAAACATAACACAGTTGCACTCTCCAGGAGTCTGAAGAAAATGAGATCTTTCAGCTGAGATAAGAAGCAATTCACCCAGCCTTTCTTGTCTGTGTACCCACCCCAGTGATGGGGGTAGCACCCCAGGCCATTCCTGGGGCATGCCAAGACCCAGATGCCAAGCTTGGGAAGGCTTTAGCAGCAACATCTGGCTGTGCAGCGAGGTCTAAAGGCAGTTGTGCTAACAGATCTGGAACAGCCTCTGGGGCTGGGCTTGCCCCTGCTCTCCTAGGACACATTTTCCTTCTGCTCACCTTTGTTTGGTCAAACGTGGGGTTTTTCATTTATTACACACTAGAGTGATAGGGTCAGGCTCTATATCTGATCAGCAAGAATATTGCTTAATTTGGTGACACGAATTTGTCCTCATATTTAAACTAAAAAAATTTATGTTTGAAAATCCTTGTACTGAAGATGAAAAATCCCAGGGTCTTTTGGTTACACTTATATTGCACATGTTACAAGTAGAATTAAGTAAGACTGGTTGAATTTGCTCTAGAATTTGGTCAATTACTTCTGGCATTACAATAGTATTGGGAAAAGGACACAAAACTTTGAAAGTTGCTATCACATTTAAGAAATAAACCCTTTCATACTATTCTTATGTCTTTAAACCTCTGCTGTGAATTGTACATGCAATGCAAAACTTCTGACTAGGCAGTCTTGCATCATTAATACTGCATGAAATAGTTAAGGGCTTTTGAATTTGTGGTAAATATCATTCATGTAAGTTCTTGAAATGTACAGATATTACCTACAGAAAAATTGTTCAAAGACTGCGAATTCTGTTGCACCAACACTTGCACACTTCCAAAATGGGGAGATTTCTCTGTATACTTTATTAGAAAGCAAAAATTAAATAAACAAGGGGAAAAAAAATTAAATTATATCAATTTGCCTTAAATGGCTCACGATTTATGAACTCACTAGGTAAGCTAAATAGTGTCTTGCAAATAGGACATTAGCCTTTGGCACTGAGGTAGCAAGAAATATGTCATTGCACATCTAACACCCACTAACATTTAATAAATGAATGTTTACAGTATGCTTTTTTTTCCATAGGCAGAATACAAAAATAAATGTTACAGGATGACATATGCTTGTTATAACATTCTGTGCATTGCTAAAGGTGTTAATCAAATTTTAACACAAGCTGAAATTTGTTTTTAGAATTCTCTGTACTGCAAATAAAGAAATACAAGGAAGAAAAATAATGCTTCAGACATTACAAATGTCTAATGGCAAAATTTTTTGTCCTTCTAGCTTTGTGGGGATGAAATAATTGTAAGAGTTATAATTTTGTGGAACTAAGGAGACTCTTACTATTCAGGGATTAAAAAACATCCAAGAAAGGAAAAATCCAGAAAATATAATCCAAGGGAATAAAAAAGGACATGTAGATTAATGTGGAGAAAAATTAATTGGAGCATTAAATGTTAAAGAAAGCATGAAACTGATAAACAAGAGAGATCTGATCTCTAAGCTATCATGTTTAAGGATTTATGTGTGGCTCTGCTTAACTGCAGGTCTATTCATGGTTTTAGGCTTGGTTTCTCTTGGTTTTAATCTTAAGGTAATATAAGAACCCATACTAGGGTTAAGGCACATGTGAAATGTCAGAGAGCTGGCTGAAACTGTACATTTACATGATATTAGACTGTATTTGAAACTGTCTCATGAAAAGTGAGTTGAACACACCAAGTGTTTGATATAATTAGTATCATAAGTGGGGTTATCACTAAAACTCACACGGTAAAGAGAAAAAAAGTGTTGCTGATAGTCTGTGAATCATGTTAACTCACACAAATTGGGATCTTGGGAAGGTATTTACCAATAGCCCCGTTAGTACAGACCCCCAGCTATTATTTTTCCCTTGCAACACAAGGAGGAATGTAGCCTGCTGTTCACAGGCTCCTAGTGTATCATCCACTAAGCTCCCTGGGTTTTGCATGCGTTTGTGGGTGGGTAGATGACTGAGAGGAACCATTCCTTCTAAATTAATTCAAAATGACTGAAGTTAACTTCATAGGGAAGTGAATTGCTGAAAAGAATTTTAGCATCAAAAAATGGTAAGATGCCTCACAGATTTTTTCTTTTCAAGCACAGCTGAACTACAACAGGGTGAGCCATTACCTGTGATTAAGAGGTGATGTCACTCACTTTTTTAGCATATAGGATAAAACACACTTACGAAATGCAAAGGAATTTATAACTGACTGCTAGAGCCTTGCCTGTCCCCTGCTGCATAAAAAGCATGGGAATACCTCCAGAAGAGAAAGAATCATGATCAATGCTTTACCTTGAAGGACATTTCACACCATTCTCTCTTGATGAGGGAAGCTTACCCTCATAATGCAACTTGCTTCTTTTCCAGGAAAAACAATGAAAACCATTAGCCCGATGTTCCTTTTGTGACTCATTATAGCATCAGGGCACTGTCCCCAGAGGGCACTGAGGGGCCAGCCCTAGGGAGACAAGGAGAGGCAGCTGCATACCCACCCCTATGGATCAGCTAAGTGTTAAATCTGCCTCTTGCAATCTGTATCCTCAACTAGGAGATAACAGACAAAAGCTTTATGAAATAAAGTTACCTCATCCCCTGTTCTATGTATTTCTGAACTCCACCATGCTTTTCTTAACATGCTCCAGTGACAGGAATTTGTTCAAATCTCTCCTCAAAGTGGTGCCTAGTTGGTGGCTTTGCCACAAGCCCAGAAAAAGCAATTAGCAGTGTTTTTATTTTATAACAAACAGTGGATCAAACACCTTCACATTATTTGGTCCATAGCTTCTCCTGCAGGGATGATCTACTAACCCAGCTTGCATCTGGTGAGTGGCAAGGATAGGTAAGGAGTCTACAATCATCCTTAGACACCAGTCTCACTTTCTTGAGAGATCAGTGCCTCTGAACTTCAGCGTAGAGAGGACACACCATAAAATCCTTCTTCAGCATTCAGTATGTCTGCACTGCTTAAGTTCACCGTTGGGAAAATGAGGGACATGATAATGTATTGCCTAATCCTGGTCTATTTTTATTTGTAATTGTTCTGCTTATCTCACTCAGCTTCTCCAATTACTCTGAGCAGCAGAATGTAGGCTGGGTTTTGGTTTTGGTTTGGGTTTTTTGAGTTAAAAGTTTTAGCAGATAACAAGAGTACTGAACACATGAATAAAGCCTGTCCAGCTTCACTAGTGTGGATCCTACATTTCCATCTTACCCACAGGTTTATATCCCTGGAGCTATGATTGCACCATTTGGGCCTCTGATGTGACCACCCAGGGGGTCACCTAGAGCACAATCCAGGCAACTTTGGCAAGACTTTCCTCTTGCAAGTACCAATTTTGCCTATATGGAATAGAGGAAACTTGGAGCAAATAGTTGGATGTGCAAAACTGAGCTTTCACAAAGGTCATATGAAAACTCTGTCATCACTTTATGATTGTAAGTAGCAGTATCGGATTTTATTTTATTAAATATGCTAGATCCAGGGGCATTTTCTATAAAGCATCCTTGCAGAGGATGGTTCTGGCTCTGTCATGATTCTGGGGCTGATTTACACAGACTCCGTGCAGGCCACAAGTTATTCTAACTTGATGGCCAAGAAGATCAGCACTGAGACAGAAGTAACAAAGCTACCCTTGCTAAATTCCTTTTCTCCTTGGGCATTGCAGCCTGAATAGTTAAGGAAACCTGAAGAGAAATGCTGACTTCTGGACTTCCAGTTTCTTGAGTCCAGAACAAGATGGGAAACAGAGCAAGGACAACAAATAACAAAAGCAGTGTATCAGACAGTGGTCCTCGTAAGCAGAAGTGAATGTTCTGGTATATTTAAAAGGAGGATTCCAACTTATCTTCAAAATATATGATTAATACCTGAAATTGTCATTTAATCATGCAAACTATTCGTGGCTCTAACACTGCTGGAAACTAAATTTTGCCCTTGTTTGGAGTTATTTAAATTAACCAAGTTGTTTCTTTAAATACATATGTATCATTTAAAGAGACTTGACTGTCATGTTAGGTTACTCTAAGGTTTAAGGATATTATGCAGATGGTTACCATTGTAGGTCTGTCTTTGGTTAACAGGAGTCTGCATGATTAAATATCACTCATTGCTTTGACAGTATATAATGCCCTTAGTTCTTCACACAGAGATCAGATGTTGGTAGCGGAAAACATCTGCTTCTGCTTATATATTACAGAAAAAAAACCCAAAGATTAGAAATCGGTACAAGAGTTGCAAGATTCTGGCTCAGAACTTCAGCAATTCATAATGTTAAGAGTTTCTCCTGCCCTGACCTGCCTGGGCTCTATATTTTTTAATATCTCCATAAAAGTTTATTGCTTAATTATTTTTTTCAATGAAACAGCAACAGATGTTCTTGTTAATAATGTATAAATATTTTGTAATTGAATTGTTTGAAACTTGGAAGTGGATAATAAGGTATTTGAATGTCCATTCAGTCCAATTTAGGAGTATTGGTTTATTTCAGTCTGTTATGGGGTGCTAAGAAAGCAGCAGCAGGAGGAATCAGACCACGTCACTCGTGGCACAAAATCTCTGACTTGTCTACTAAGCAGAAAGGGTGTAGCTGGTAGGTGGTGATTGGTGTTGCAAGATTCTGTCACACAACATTCACACACGTGTCCCCAGGACACAGCAGGGTGAGTCTCATTCAGGGCTGAGGTCTCTGTCTTTGAAACAGCCCTGGCTCAACAGCCCTGGCTCACATTTTTCTATTTCTATTTTCTAGTGAAAATAATCAGGAATATTAAAAATTTCAGCCCACTTGGCTGAACTAGAACTGTACTTCTCATCAGAAAAATAATTTGATGGAAAATTTCTGTCCAGCTCCAGTAATTTCTGTTTGTGGCTGAGAGAGTTTTCTTTCTAGCTGTTTCATATGACTTCTGAATCCCTTTTCTTTTTTTTTTTTTATTTTTTTTAAATTAAGTTCTCCCTCATAACACAGTAAAATTGATCTCAAAACAGAAGCAGTTTCATATTACATACTTTTCCACATGTATGTCAGGGATACTGGTTTACTAAGTTAAGGTTTTTCAGCAGTATCCTACTCTCTTTTTAATTCAACGGGAGAACTCCAGGGTCTCACTTCTGCCATTAACTGGATTGTTTAAACAATCTAAAACCACATTATTACATAATATAGGCTCTATTTATCACAAATGGTGGTAATCTAATTTAATACAGTAGCTAAGCAATTCATATACTTTCAAAATATTTTTTAAAGTAACTTTAAAAACGTTCAAGCTGCTTGTTTTCATTATTCCTTAACTGGTACAAAACTGTAATCAACATAATAAAAGAATTGTTGTAGCAAGCAAGAAACATTTTACTTGAGGTGTTTTCTGTGAATAAGACAGGTATTAATTCCTAGATAAGAATTTATTCTAGATAAGAATTTATTTGCAGAATACCTGCCTTTTAATGTGTCCTTCATTTCTTTTTCCACCTAGAGCTACAGTATCATACTTATGGGAAGAAAAAAATGTTATGTGTAACTGAGAAAATGCTGAATCGTAGTCAACATTTTCTGTCTTTTTTTTTTTTTTTTTTTTTTCTGATTCCTATCCAGTACCAGAGACATATTTACAATAGCTATCATCTGGATGGCTTTTGTGTAGGGTAAAAAGTTATCATGTAGATAACCCTTAATAGATGTAGTGTTGCACACACCTCAAATTATTGCTTATAAAATGTCTTGGTTTCAGAGAAGAATCAGACCAGTATAGGTAACTGGGAACACCACTTGGATAGATAAACTACATTCTTCTATTCTAGTTCAAAACCAAAATGGCTTGCATAGTTTTAAATTCCATGCACTCATTCAAGCTGATACCTCCATATATTTTACAGGTGCTACTGGTACTGAAGCCTTTATCTAGGGCTGCTTCCACCAAGCTCAGTTTGTAACTCAGGGGAATGTCACATGCCCAGACCTTTGGTTAAAGAAGAGTTCCTGTTTTTTCAGACCATGTAACTTCATCCTAATTTCTGTTGTTAGCAACCATAATCATATCTAACAACAACTCTGCCACAACCTCTGAACATGCCACAAAAGATACAACATACCAGAGATTCTGAGCTTTTCTCCCTACCCCATTTACCCACCCATGTTTTGTTGTGCTCTACAAGAATCAGCTTAGTTTACCCCTTACATACTAGAGTTTTAGTTCTTTATTGTCTTCATATACAACTTTCATTTATAAGCACTAGATCTTCTCGGAACAACCTAAAGGATTTTAAGCCTTCTTTTCCCCATAGCCAGCAAGAAATAAATTTGGTACTGATTAAGAAATATTCTCAATATATTTCTGTTCTGGTCCAAGACCAGTAAATAGGGTACTGGTAATATTTTCTTTTCTTTCTCTGTGATAAGAGAATAATCTTCCAGATTTGCATGCTGCAGCTTTCAGACATTGCATGTTTGCATGCTATAACAATTCAGTAATCAAGTACATTGCAGTGGAAATACAGAAAAGAGTATATTAAATTAACCACAAGATTTTCAAAAGCACTCAAGGGATATTAGGCTGTATCACTAAAAAGCCCACAGGAGATAAAGATGTAGTCAAAAACAGGTTAGTAAACCACAAATTAGATATTTAACTGGAAAGTAATTGCTATAAATCAGAATACCTAGCAGAATTTTTCCAGTCATACAATATAAGATAAATAGTAATAACAAACCATAACTGTTTTTCTGAAATACACTAATACTTAACAAAAGTCTTCCTTTGTTGTCAGAATACAACCATGCATGTAAATTAAGTCCCTTGTAAAGCCGTTTCCTGTTTGAGTTTTGTTTACATCAAGTTTTCTGTTACCAGAATCTTTACAAAGAGGTCTTGCGCAAAGCGTTGCTGTTGGATTGTGAAAGAGAGAGATCTGCAACTGCATTAAACTGATGCTAAAAACAAATGTAAGGGGAAATAAACAAAGGGACAATAAGTATATCTTGAATTTATCTACTTAGAGGAAATAGATTTTATAATTATTCTTGTGATTTCAGTGAGAGAAGTAAAATAATATATCTAACTATATTTTATATAACTTTTACCTCCTAGGCTCATTTGAGAGCAAAAAAAAAAACAAAAACAAACTGCAATGTAGTGAAACTACTTATGCTCTAACAAACCATCCAGATTTATTGTTGTTTCATATAACTAAAGACTTTCAATTATACCCAGACTCCTTCAGGAAATTTTATCCTACTCCCAAGGTGTATAGGAATGAAAATGTGAGCAATGTGTCAATCCTCTAAATCCCCCAGGCCTTGTGGAACAGCAGTGACATCTTTTCCCTGGGACTTTTGAAGGAGCTATGCACACTACAGGGTGGCACAGTTTAGATTCTCTCCGGACACAGTTTAAGGTAAGCCAGAAGAGAGAATGAACAAGAATTTCTAATAAGAAAAGAGAAGCATTGGTAAAACTAATCTGAAAAAGGACATTCCATCCCTTCTACTCTTTTCTCTTAGAAAATGTCACCAAAATAAGAAATAGAGTTATCTTATTTTTTTGTTATTGTTATTAAAACTTTCCAAAGATGGGCAATTGAGTCGTATTGTTTGAAAAAAACAATTCCTGTTGCATAAGTACTGCTACACTCAAATGGAAGTTTTAAGTTCAGATGCTTCACAATTTTCCCTGCTTTGCACAAGCTGAACTGCTGATTTGCCCCCTTCTTCTTTAGTGCCTTTTATATTGTTTAGTGTCCAGTTACGTTGAAAGAAAGTCTTTGCAAGACAGGAGTTATGGCACATCACTGGAAACATTGGCTAGGACCTGTGTGAAGAGCTTGAGAAAGTCAGACTCTACCCTTTTAGGAGGACAGTAAGAGCCAAGAATACAGTTGTTCTCTCATTCCCCTCTGACATTTTTTAAGTATTGGAAAATTCATTTTATAAAAAATTCTAGTTATGAAGAAATTAGCTTCAAAATCTAAAATCCTGGTATGAGCAAGCTTTACTTTTCCACAAGTCCCAAAGTAAAGTTACACTTGCTTTTAACATTTCCGAGAAGACTAAAAGAAGCACAAATAGTAGGGAATTATATCCTCCAGATGTATCTGGTTTTGATGAACTTTACCAGTCAAACTTACTTCACTAAGATCTTAGCTTTGGTTCTTTTGCTTAAATATATTCTGTGTAATAATAGATAAGAAAAGCATTGTAATACACCAAACAGAAGATAAAAGTTCATCTTCCCCTCTTCTAAGCTATCAAACTGCTTCTGCAGTTTGCTAAGATATTAAGCTTAGCTACAGAGTTAAAATAGTTCCCATATGCATAAGAGCTGTTTATTGTTCTAGTTGATAAAAAATACAGAAAGCCTTCCTGGTGTTGCTGTATTATGCTATGTGCTCTGAAGATGAGTGCAATTCTGATCATTTCAGCTGGTAGGGAAAAACACAAATTTGCAGTGAAGTGTAGCAGACAAATATCCCTAATGTCTGCTATTTCTTTAATGAAAGATGATAAAAAAACTTTTGCAAAGGTTTGTCATGCAACCAACCTTCAAATTGAGGATGGCTGAAGAAGAATATGCTACCCAAAAAACAAATTGAATGTTGTAGTCAGTGCCAGTGCTAATTAAGAATGTTAACAAATTATTTGTTACAATACACCTCTCACATTTTCATTTTAAGTTTCTGAAATGTCCGAAAGACAATACTTGAAGGATGTCAGATAATTTGGAGCACTCTCCAGTATCCTGTGCTCAACAAATGAAAACTTTTAGGAGAGGAAAACTGGAAACTTGAGAAACTGACAAGACAAGCAAACATTAAAATATTATACATCTGGCTTTTTTGGATTAATACTGTCACCAAAGAATGATTTCTTGTATACACAGCTTGAGCTGCTCATGTTGTAAGGAATAACATACATGACTTGCTACCTATGAGTTATGTGCAATACATATATTGCTGAACATGAGGATAGAAACATCTTTCTCCCAACTCTTAATAGGACTGGATGAACCATTCAAAATTAACACTCTGTTTACTACATGTCACTTCCCTGTTAGTACTGAATGACAAACCAATTATGATCTTGCAGTGTATGTGTGTTATTCATCACTATTCACTGACACTTGTCCAAACAAATTACTGCCTATGGATTATCTGAAATGTAAAACTGTTATTCCCACAAAATTAGGTGTGATAGATCACTCAAGTCACATGTTATTTAGATGTTAATTAGATGATCTCTGTTTCATAAAACTGAGCATACCTGAAAATAATTTCAGGAATTATTTTTATTATTACAATTATTATCATTTATTTTTTTTTACAGGGGAAATCTGACTAACTAGATATATCTTTGCTGGTAATATATGGAGTCCTCAGATTTCAAAGCTCCTTTAAAAGCTCAGTGAACTGCCTAACAAAACATTTGTTTCCTTTTCCTTTTACATTCAAGTCTCAAGTAATAGGGGAGACATGTGCTTGATACTCTTCACATAAAGTGTCCACAGAGCCTGGTCTCAATTTGGTTTCAGGAATTTCTATATCCTTCCTCAATAGCACACTATTTCAGACAGCTGTTTCACACTTGGCCTTTCTATTAACTTGAAGAGTCATACCTAATGCTGTTCTTATTTTTGCTCATCTTCCATCTCACCATACATGGCATTAAAAAACCTGTATATAGTAGTTTCTAATCCAATGGGTGCAGTCCAGTAGTGATTACTACATTAGAAGTTACTGGTTCCAGTGGCTGTAGCCCAGAGTCTCTCTGGAGCCCTGGGAAACCCAGACAACAGACATACTTCTGTCTTCCTGCCAGTCAAAATTTCAAGAAAGAAGAAAAGGAAATGCTAGTTAAATGCTAGCTTTAAGATTCTATCTAACACAGAATAGTAACCCAAAACAATTGGTGAAGGGATGATATCTTTTTAGTCCCTATTTATTTCTTCTTTTCAATCGCTAATTATTTCTTTTGAGCAATCACCTTGAGGATGGTATTTAACTTCGAACCCACTGCATAGATCTGAAAGGGTTACAAACAACTTGTACTTGGAGTTCTTTACAGTTGAGGGACATTGTGTTTATTTTAAAGTTACTGTAAGCACTCTGTTTCATTGGGCACTTCATCCTGCTGCCTCTGACTTTCACCTATTCAGGCAAAGCATTCACTTCATTCAATGATACTTTTGTGGAAGAACTACAAGTGTGAGTGCAACATATGGCTTGATAAAGTTAAACTTCCTTCCAATATGTTACAATGCTGTGTCTATACTGCAGATGTAAAAGAAGTACAGTTTTCTTTCTCCTTGATACAAAGAAAACAGTAGCAATTTTGTAAGTTCCTTAACACAAAATAATGCATGCCAAATCTGAGTACCCTTTTCAGTCACATCTTTTATATGGAGACTCAGAATCTTTCTTGGCATGATTTAAGTTAAAACTATTCTGACACTAAGGTTTCAATGTATTTCTTTAAGTATTCTCTGTTTCTAATATTTCTTCTTTCTTAAATAAACAATTCAGTGGCTACATGCTCTGGGCATTTCCTCTGATGTTTCAGGGTAGTTTTCAATGCTGCACAATTAGTAGATAGTTACAGAATAATGTTTTAAGAGGTTATTGAAACAAGAGGTTATTGAAATACCATTATATTTAGACTTCAGGGAGCTGTACATTATTCCTGACTGCATCTGTTAAGATCCTGTAAAAACTGAGCCAGATGCTGTGTGGTATGCAAACACTTTAAGTCACAGAGATCATATGTGCAATGACGACAAAAATATTTTCTAAAAAGTAGCTGTGATTATGATCAACATGCAGGCAGCTAAGATTGAATTCTGCCCATTTAAAATGCATGATCTGCACAAGTTCACAGGAAAACTTCAGCTGCTACTGAAACTGGCCCTACTTTGTGGCAAAATTGCTCTCAAGTAATGTCAGTAACCACTGCTGAATAGAGGCAAGTGGAAAGAAAAATATTGTAGAAAGATAAAAATATATATCTACTGCTCAAGGAGTGATTGGAAATAATTCACCATACCAGATTCTCAGAGAGTATAAATCAGCCTAACTCCACTGACCTTTCATCCCCTGCTACCCTTCAAGCTTACACTATTTAGCTTTGAGACATGGAATTACTAGTCTGCAGTCTGCCTTACAAACTGTATGGCTGCATCTGAGAGTTTTTAATATACGATCTGCACGATTCCTCTACAAGTCACAGCTCATTATAAGCTCTGCTTAGGCTGTTACAGCCTAAGATGGTGAACAGTCATTTATTCCTACAAATGCATCTATTGAAGCCAGACCCTGTGAGCAAGTGATTAAATCCAGAACTGCAGTTTTGATCCAGATACCAGAACTATGCATGATGCTTCCTTTCTGCTTATGATTCTGTCCTTCAGATGTCATCTCAGACTTAAACTGGTCTATTTCCCATTCATATGTAGCACAAGTGCTTGCTGCATTCTCTCTTTTCAATAACTATGGCTCTTATTGAAATACAGCTTTCCATGTTCTAGGTTTTAACAAATGTATAGGCACCAGTTTAACCCCTTTTAAGGGACAATGTTTTCACTTTTATGGGTGTGTGTGTATACGTCCAAATCTATAGCTGCATCTGTATCTGCATTCTCTATCTTTCTTTACTTATAGAATTGATTACAGTAACAGATACCCCCAAAATTAGTGATTTTTAGTAAAATTCTTTTGTTTCCAGAGAAGAATCCTTGAGAAATTCATTTAAATAGATACTCTATTTTTCATACATTGTGTCAAGTATTTATGTACTCATATTTCAAGTAAACATGCCCAAATGTTAGTGATAGTTTTAATTTAAAATATCTATCTAAATTTAAATATCTTTTTTCATTAGCCAGAAAAACAAACAACAACAAAAAACCATTAATACTGCAAAACACATTAATCTGATTCTATCTAATGATGATATTACAGTCTTCACACAGTACCAGACCAATACACAGATGGGCAAAATGGTGGACTAGTTGAAAACAATGGAAAAACTCCATTAACTATTAAAAGAGACATTTTCAAAACTAGCCTAACCTTAAATAGTGAATTGTATGTCAAAGTCTCTCTGCTTTAAGTGAGATGTCAAACAGTTTTTATGACTACTGAGAGTTACAGAAGCATAGCCTGCTGCTGGAGGTATCCAGCAATTGTTGGCTCTAGATGTGAATTTGCTTTTCTAGGAAACACACAATATTGTCTTAGCTAAACAAAATACATGTTCAGCATCTTGTTTTTACCCATTAAGTGATGGTACTTAAATTTTGGTTTTGCTTTTCTCTGACATGCCTTCTGTGATCTCAGTAAGCAGAAAAAAAAATATTAGATAAGTAACACTAATTTCTCAAAAGAAGATATTATGTCTTATTATCCCCCAGGAATGTCTATGATAAAAACTGCATGTTCATTTATGGTCTGTTTGTGTACATGAAATAATCTTGCAAGTAATTCTGAAAGAGAAAACTGAGGTCCAGATATGTCAGAAGAAAGAATTTGGCTCAATTATTTTTATTCTTTTCTTCTGTGGCAGATTAATACACATATCACTTTTTATGTAAAATTTAAAGGGCTCTCACACACAGCTAATAATGATGTTTTAATATAACTGTAGGGTTTTTATCAGTACATCTTTTCACTTGCTATAAAATTATGATAGACCATGAAAAGATAACTGTAATCTGCCTAAAATAAGAAAACCCTTTGTTCTTAAAATTATGATGGATACATTTTCATATGCCTAATAATTATGTAATAAATATTATGCTGCAGATTCTTCTTATCTAAAACTGATAAAAATTCACATACTTAGGACAAGATCTTCAGCCCTTTGGGGCAAGTACATGGTAGGGAAGATTGTCAGAGGCAAGAATACAAGGTATCATAATGAGTTTGGAGAGGTCTGTATTATCAAGAACTGGATCCTTTGCATACATCTCATAGGAAAAACTCCACATCACTTTGAACTCTAGGAAAAGCAAATAATTTGTGATTTCTTACTGCTAAGTTATGAAGAAGTATATTGAATCTTCTGCCAGTACTAGAACTTGATTAAGCCTTTCCTTATCATGACTCTTAGGATAAACTGCTTTAAAAATTTAAGCAAACAAACAAACAAAAAAACCAAAAACAAAACCCCAACCAGTTCAAGTTGTAGAAAAGAATAGAGAACATAAATGGAGAACATTTATATGTTATTATATAAATCCATTAATTTGTACTTTGAATATTGCCCTGAATCATTACTATACCTTGAATTTTACAGCCCTAGTCCCCTTTACACTGAAAACAGTATTCTAGAATTGAAAAAAAGTCTAGAATTTTAAAAAGTCTGGAATTGAAAAAAGTCTAGACTTTTTGGTGAGCTGACCTTGTCAGGCTGCCAGACATTCATCCGGACACTCTCTCACTCCCCCTCCTCAAAAAGGAAAAGAGGATAAAGTATGATGAAAAAGGTCGTGGGACAAGATAAAGAGAAGGAGATGACTTACAGGTTACTGCTATCAGGAAAAATAATGCAATGTCAGTTAAGGTAGATTTGGAGAGTGAAAAAGAAAGACAAATTAAACCACCACCTTCTCCACCGCCACCACCATTTTCCTCAACAAAACCTCACTCCTTAATTTCCAAGTCCTCTACATCACCCACATATGCCCAAGAGGTGCAGGGGGGATGGGGAATGTGGGGTTACTGGGAATACTTAATGATCCCTCCCTGCCTCCCCTTCCTTCTCACATTTTTACCTGGCTCCTGTGTGAGTTTTTCTCCATGGGCTGCAGTTCCTCTCCAGGGACACAGTCACTCTCAGGGGAACTCACTCCAGTATGGCCTCCTCAGGGCCACAGTTCCTCTCTGGAAAATATGCTACAACTATAGGCTCTCCAGGGTCAGAATTCCTGTCAGGACAATATGCTCTAGCATGGTATCTCCACAGGTCATGATTCCTGTCAGGAAAATCTGCAACAATGTGGGTTCTCAAGAGCCAGAATTTGTGTCAGGAGAAACAGCTCCACCGTGGGTTTTGTTCCTGTCAGGAGCACTTGCTGCAGTGTGGGTTCTCTGGGGCCGCAGTTCCCTTCAGGAGAATCAGCTCCAGCATGGGCTGCGTAGGGCCACAGCTCCTGTCAGAAAATCCGGCTCCGGTGTGAGATCTCCAGGGCCAGAATTCCTATCAGGAGAACCTGCTCTGATATGGAGTCTCCATGGGCCATGGTTCATATCAAGAAAACCTGTCAGGAGAACCTGGCTCAGCATGGGCTTTCATAGAATTGGCTGGGTTGGAAGGGACCTCAGAGATCATCGAGTCCAACCCTTTCTAGGGCCACAGTTCCTGTCAGGAAAACACGTCCCGGTGTGAGGTGCCCAGAGTCTACAGTTTCTTCGAGGCACAACCATTGGCTCCACAGTGAGGTCTTCTATGTGCCACAGGCTGAGTACCTGCTATGGAGTTCTCCACAGACTGTCTCTACTCTGTCACTTGGGGCACCTCCTCCTCCTTCCGTAACCAGGTGTTCACAGGGCTATTTCTTACTCTTTCCACCCTCACTCCTCACAGCCTGCGTTTTGCCCTTTGGATCAATATTTCGAGAGGCACCATCAGCTTTGCTGACGGGCCCACCCTGCAGAGACCCCATGGATGATCTGACTGGAACCACCTGGAACTGGCAATGTCTGGGACTAGGGCAGCCCCTGCCCTCCTCCCACAGAAGCCGCCTTGCTGCCAATACCTTGGCACTCTTTCCACCCTCACTCTTTCCACCTTCACTCCTCACTGCCTGTGTTTTGCCCTTTGTATCAATATTTCCAGAGGCACCATCAGCTTTGCTGACGGGCCCACCCCACAGAGATCCCATGGACGATCTGACTGGAACCACCTGGAACTGGCAATGACTGGGATGGTGCAGCCCCTGCCCTCCTCCCACAGAAGCCACTTTGCTGCCAATACCTTGCCACCCCTGACAGCTTCCACACAAGGCATTATGAATTTGGCCAAGCCTGCCCACCCTGGGGAAGAGAGAGATGGGGCAGCAGAGGGTGAGGAACATGTGCAGGCCCTGGTTACCCCTTGAGCCTTCTGCTGCAAGAGCTCAGGGAGAACAAACGTATCTGGGGCACAACCAGCTTCAAAACAAACATTAGGGGAACCTGTTCTTCATGTACAGCCAGGAAAACCCTAAATAAAACAATTGTTTTAGATACTAAGATCAGGAAAGCATCCATGAGGTAGTACCATGAGGTAGTATCATATCATTCCTTCCTGCCCTTGTCAGGGCAGCCAGCAGACAGGAGTGCTGGCTTGGGTAGAGCCTTGGTCTGAACCTGAACTCCACTGAAATGACCAGAATATTTCAACATCTCTTAAAGATAATGATGCTTGCAGGAGTACAAAAAGTCCAATTCTCCCCAGATTTGCAAAACTCAGTTCATGTAGCAATTATTTACTTAACTCATAGGTTTTGTTGACTTATTAGAAGGCAGGAAAACTAGAGAAATCAGTCATCTAGTTTCCACACTTACAAAGCTGATTTGAAAGATATTTTATTACAGCGATCTGGAACATCAAAATATCTGTAGGATTTTATTTTTAAATTAAAAAGGAATACTTTTCATTTTATAAATTTGGCAAAATTCTCATTATTTCATTCATTATGGGTTCACTGAAATGAAGGCACAGGTTTGCATAGTTTTCCAGCACAGGAGTGATTACCTAATTCATTTGTCTTACTGCAGTTATTAAATAATTAGTTTCACTGTTCATTCTGCTCCTATAGAAACGTTTACACATTTTGGCTTAAAATAAATGATACATGTTTCTTTACAGTTCTTCTGCACAAGTGAAAGGCAGATTTATGGCCTTTCCTTGATTATTTTAAATAGTGTCTCACTAAAAGGAAAGAAGATGGTAGATCTTATTCCTCCTGCCTTAGGAAATCAGTGTTGTCTTAGAATGGTAATACTGGTTTTATCAGACTATTTTTTGTCCCACTTGTTCTTTGTCAAAGCATTTTGATTATTGTATTGCTGTAACACAAAATTGTTTTGAGAGTGATGTATTTAACAACAAAGAGATGAATATCAATATTATTTGGTAACAGGAGAAGGAATGCAGTGAGGGTATTTTCTTCTCAGTACAGGCTATACTGGGGGGCACATGCTCAGGCATGACAAACACTCACTGAAAAGGAGAATAACTTTTTTCAGAGATGATCCCTTGGGTATATGGCATGTACAAGCTTTTAGAATAAATAGGTGAAGGAGTATAAGAGTATGTTATGAATGCTCCAGGTCCATTTTGCAACAGTAAATGTGCAGATGAAATTTGAGACTACAATACAAGTGCACATGGCTCATACATATATTTTGGGTGTTGAGATTATAGAGTTTGCAAGTGCACAAAATGCTACATACATTTTAAGCACATCCAGCTACAATCACAACAATTCAGAAAGAAATTGAGATTTAAAACAAGTCAAAATCAAAGCTTAAAAAAGAAATAATTAAAGCTACTGCAGTACTACTCTAAAACAGAGCCAAGACAACTCAGATACTAACTTCTCTAAGTAGGATGACAGCTGATTGTTTCATTTCATTACAGGTTTTTAGCAACAAATTGTAACAAATTGTACATTGTGGCTATTATGCAGATCACTATATAGAAAAAAAATAATAAAGAAAAGGGAAATAGAAGCACCCTACTATACCAAAAAAATAGAAACCAGGACCACTAAATTTACCTGTAAGTGAATTAATGGTGTATTCTCTATATACTTTGTTTTCTTCCAAGTTTCAATAATCCTACATTTTTCTTGAATATGGGGCTGTAACTTTAAAAACCCCCTCTCTTCCAGACTGCATGACAATGATACATTAATTGGTCTGGTTTTCATAATTTTAAAGAAGTTAATAAATCCATGAAAACACATTATGGGGAATGGATGTTTTTTAAATCATACTAACATAATCTGTGGTGGAAACGCTAGAAAAATATCAATGCACATACATGACACATGTAACAAGCTAGAACAATAGATTTTTTTTCATCTCCAGAAGTCTAGAAGTCTCCAGAGGTCTTCCAGAAAACTTCAGAAGTCTCACATTCCTCATACCTATATAAAACACTGAATTTTCACTGCCTTCTACCATAATTCTTTCTTAACTCAATTTTGTCCCAAATTTAGGTGTGGATGATTTTAGGCTTTTCTCTGCAACTCTGTTGACATCTCAGGGCTGGCTTCTGGTTAGAGATGCCTGCTTCCATCCTCACCTAGATTTGGAGTTTGTGAAGCAATTGGGTTTTTTTTTGCATGTCTAGGATTCCATGCTAGAAAGAATTCCATGCATCAAAGAAATGACCAATGGATGATAAATATTTCTAATATACTCCCAGGAAGCAGAATCAGAGATAATGATTACCATGCTTCATAAAGGTGGCCTGGAGTGCATACTCAGAGGTATGATCTCATGGTGATGTTGTCTTACGAAGCACAGTACCACATCCCAGAACATGTGAGTTATGGCATCCTGAAGAAAAGATTGATATTGATATTGAACTGGCATTTCCTCCAGATGTCTCCTTTCACCAGCTTTCTTCCAACAACTGTTTTGGTTTGTTGTGGTTTTTTTCAAGAAACAAGAGGGTCTTATGAGCTGGTTTCCTATAATCCGAAATATAGCTGATGTCACTGCTGAAGGAACATGCTCCTCACACAACCAAACCCTTCAGAATTTGGGGGCTGTTTTCATAGTGTTCACTTTTCCAAGGGCAAGAGCTTTCAGCCTCAGCATTATTTGACTCACAGATTCTAAATTATTAATTTTCCAACTTTTTATGCCTATTTTTTTCTACAAACTATTTTAAAAAATTAAAAATAAAAAAGACACCAAAGAACAACCCTGCACCTTTAAAAGTGTTCAACTATTGTTGAATGGACTCTGTTGGAAAATGACAACTACCAAGGCAGTTCTGCATAATGGCATCATTGTATTGACATATGCACATACTCAAAGGTTGATACCAGCTGAAATTATCACATGTCCAAGTGATTTCAGTCTAGTGTTAATAGGTGCTATATAAATTCATACCTGAGTACAGGACAGCTGATGCTTCTTGTCAGAAAAATTAATACCTGCTTTGGTCTACTTTGGTTAAATGACCAAAGCTGTGCTTATAGCTTGTGCTCCGCTTTATCATGCTTAGCAGAAGCAACAGGCCAATGTTTAACTTTAATAAATCTAGGCAAAGTTTTTATAAATTCTGTTCAATTTCCACTGCACTCCATTTCTTCAGCAAACATTTTCTTCAGCAAAATTTAAAAGTGCAGTATCAAGAGTTGGTCAGGAATTTTTCTATGGAGAGATTAATATGCTAAAAATAATTGTGGGAAAGGGTTAATTTAAAGAAATTATTCATTTTTTTTTTAAAATGAACTCTAAATACGTTGACATTCTCATCAACGTGTCAAATATTTCAAAACACATTTCATGTCAAAATAGCTATATCAAACCTAAAGTATTTTATTTAGAAGTTAAAATAATGAAAAATGTTACAACTGTGTTGATCCAGACTTTTGCAATAGAAGACACAGAGGTGGCACATGAAAACACTTGACTGAATTTGAGATGGGAAAATTTCAAGAGCTCAAAAATTCCTTTGGAATGGGAAAAGAGTTTCCTGCCCAGCTCTACTAAGAACTATTTGTGGTTGGGTCTGATCTTGCAACTCAAAATTCTTAGACAAACTTCTAAGAAGGAAAAAAGGCATGCAATACATTTATAAGACAGAAACATATAATGACTCATTTCCAGTCTTACCTATCTGTAAATCAGACTGCAGTCATAAGCTAAGTTGTTGATCCTCTATAGAACTGTATGGTCGCCTTCTTCACATGATGTTGTATGTTGATCTTTATGGCACACATAAATCAGATTTACTGTAATATAGCTCTTTTTAAGATGAACCCCTTGAGACATAAGGCAGAAGAAAGATTACTTGGATACCTGGACTCCAGCAGGAGATCAGTGCCGTGGAAATGGATTTCTGCTTCCATTTGAAGGTCGATGCGTAGGCTTTAGCTTTGCAAATTCTTGAAAGCTCTAAAGCTGCAGCACCAGTTTAAATCACCCTACTAAGATGCACAATACAATTGTCCAGACACACAACACACACACTGAAAATCTGATCTAGGTTTGGAGGTTTTGATGGTTTATTTTTTACCCAAATCACTTCTCTGATCTGGTTCACTGCTCAGACACAGAACAGGGTCAGAGTAACAGAGGCAGCAGTATGAATATACAAGCAAGAGAAGAGGACAGTCAGATGAAGATGTTTTGGGAGTATTTTCTTTTTATCATTTCAGTATACATTTTTATTATTCCAGGAACACTTTATTTATGTAAGTATATATATTCCTCATAATTACATCTACTTGGCTACCAGTGTTGGTTCCACATTTTCTGCAAGTTCTCCTAATCTCTAATGAAATTCAAATTCTGTTACACCATTTTGTCAGTTTTTCATCGTCTTTGCTCTCTGTCTCATTCTGCACCTTATAGGTACTAAAAACAATCAAACAGTTCACAAAATAGTGGATTTCTCACACCAGTAGATTTATGTTCCATTGATTTCATTGATGTCTGGTGGATCATGATCATACCTATTCTAGCACAGTCTAAGAGACAGTAGACACAATTTTTTCTGACAGTTCTCATCTTCATCACTTAAGCTGCTATTTATGTGCCAGTAGTTGAAACTCGCAGCTTCAGAATCTACCTTTTTCTGTCAGCTAGGATCTCTGCCACCATCTCCATGCCATCTTTAGCAGTCCAAGAACTGGACTAGAGGTTCCAGAAACATGCCAGTTAATCAATGGTTAGGGTGCAGTCCTCTCAAATGGTTGAAATACAGCTGCAAAGAAACTGCTCAGACGCAGTCACATGGTTCCTGCATCACCTGTTTGCCAAATGATAGGTCTAAGATTAGTACTGAGAGAGAGGAGAAAGAAGAGAGATGTTTAGGACATAAACTTGCAAGGGAAAAGGAGTCTGTGATACTATTCCCTTCTCCATTCAACAGAGAGACCTTTGTGTCCATTTCTGTGAGAAAAGTCTGACAATTCCCCCAAACTGGCTAAGTGGTCAGGGTGGTGGTGAAATAACGTTATAATTGCTCACCAACTAAACCACAGTTTAGCATTTCAGTTTTGAATCATGTTTGTTTTGCTGCTTTCAGAATAACGGTGAAAACTCCTTGACTGCTAGAAATGCAGATTTACAGCTGCTGTTGATTGTTTTAAGTCCTTTGATGTCAGTAGTTGGGAGGAAGATGAATAGCAGCTGAGGAGCCGTTTAAGTACTTTACACGAAACAGTCATTGCTCCACATCAGCGTGATCCAGGGAAGCTCTCTGATGGTTCCAGAGATGAGGGCTTAAAAAAAAAAAATAATTAAAAAAAATTACACTGTGGAATGTGTCAGGAGCTCCACATCTGCACTGTCCTTGGGATGACAAGATGTATCCCTCCTGTGTTGCCTCAGTGTCCCACTCTAATAGTGGATCAGCATTTTGCAAAAGTGTCGAACCTTCTACATTTCCAATAACTGAATGGAAATTCAGAAATGGTGTTTTCACCTTCTTCTAGATGGTACTCTACTATCTCAGGTATTTCCATTATGTTTATTTCATAGCTGAAATTATGCTAGATTTGCCTTCCAAGAAGAACAAGGATCTTTGTGACTAATTGAAAGAGTGCTCATGTTCTTCCTCTTGCTCAAAATACAATTATAAAGGGGCTATCCGTACCCATGGATGAGGATAGCAGCAGGGAAGCCACGGTATTCGAGGGGGCTCTGGACTGTCCTCTGCTGCTGGGGTACGGGTTTCAGGACACAAATACCCCATACCATGAAGGAGTGTCAGGGAAGACCCCCTCAGCACAACGCTGGTATGGCAAGGCTTACAGCACAGGGCTACAGGGACATTTTCTAAATCTGAAAGGAAAATGCAAACTTTGGTAGAGTTTCCCTCACAGATTCCGGGCCTGCTCTTGGCTGAGCTCACCGGGCAGCACTCAGGGGACACTGGATCCGGAAGTATGAAACCGAACTAATTGGCCCGGGGGCTCCACGGGCAGCTAGGGCTGGGGAGTCACCGGGGAGTTGGTACCAAAAGCCTCACGGCTGCTTTGTCCCCTCTGCAGCCAAAACTCTCTCCACCTCCTCCGGTTGCTCCCCCGACCCGCCCCCCCCGGGCAGGTGTATTGGGGCGGAGGGGAGGTGACCTGGAAGGGGTCGAGCCCCTCGCTGTCGCGCTGGGGGCGGGGGTCGGGACGGCCGCGTCCTCCCGGGGCCGAACCCTCTTCCGCAGAACCCTCGGGGGAGCGGACGGGGCGTGGAGAAACCCGACCCCCCCTGCCTTGGAAGGGAGAGGGGCTGCAGCTGTGCGGGCGGTGGCGGCGCGGCCAAGTGACTTCCCCTATCCGGAGGGGAAACCCCCACCCCGGGCTGTGGGGAGGCCGGCCGGCCAGGCTTGGCCCGTCGGTAGCAGAGGTGGCGCAGGGCGTGGGCTTGCCACCGTCCCGGGGCACGGCAGGGGCGGGGAGCAGAGCCGGGCGGGAAGCCGACGCCGGGCGTCTCTCTGCCTCCGGCCGGCCGGAGCCATGCGAAGCTGCGGGAAGGCGAGGGGGGCTGCGGGCTGGGCCGCCCCGCTGCTCCTGCTGTGCCAATGCCTGCCGACGGCGCGGCCCTACAACCTGGACACCCAGCACCCGCTGCTGTTCCGAGGGGACAACGGGACCTTCTTCGGGTACTCGGTTCTCCTGCACAGCCACGGCGAGGAAAGATGGTGAGTCTCCGGCCGTGCCGCCTCTGCCGCCGCCCGTTTTGTCCGTCGCGCCTTCTCCCGGCTCCGCTGGCCGCGGCCCCTCATGCTGCCGTCTCTGCCCGCAGGCTGGTGGCCGGCGCTCCCCGGGCCAATTGGCCCACCAACAGCTCGGTGGTCAACCCCGGGGCCATTTTCCGGTGCCGGATCGGGAGGAACCCCGTCGGGCGGTGCGAGCAGCTCCAGCTGGGTAAGTTGGCGGGGCGCGGACGGGGAGACCCCCGGGCTGGGCTGGGGGGGGGGGGGGGGCTGAGGCCGGCGGCGGGGCGGGACACAACGTTCTGAGTTCCCCTGTGCGCACCGCGGCTCCTCATGCCGCCGCCTTCAGGGATGTGGGGGGTTTCTGCTGGGTCCTCTCAAACTAATCTGGCGTCTAGCTCTCGATAAAGGGCGAGATCAGAGCTATTGCCCAAGAGCAGCAACGGTGGCAGCCTCTTTTTTTCTGATTTAGAGAAGGTAATTTTGGCAGCTCCCGTTCCCAGTCTTCTTTAGCACCTTTCATCACGCAGTTTAAAAGCCCCCTGAAAGTTTTGTTCTGTCTCTAGTTATGTGCCTAAATTGCCTTTTCTTCTGCAAAGCCTTCCCTTCATAGAAGCCACCTTAAGGGACCTCAGCCACGGCTCTCTTGCACGTGGGTTGTCACTACTTGCAGACTTGTTGAAAAAACGAGTTGTGGGGGAACAAACTAATTTCCGTCCGAGTCAGTTTTTCCAGCTTCTGCATTAACCTCGCTCCTCAACACCTCTCCACTTGTCCAACTTCCAAGGGTTTGGTACTTAAAAAGAACACTTTGCACTGGGTTACTGTTAATATGCACTCTGGGCTCTTGTCCCCTTGCATTCAGTGCTTCCTATCCCTGTGCTATGCATAGAAAGCTTCCTGAACTTTTTATCCTGCCGAGACGGTTCAATCCGTTAAAATTATGAAAATGCCGCCCAGGAAGGATAAGCGCGGGAAAGGGTTTTCAAAATATTTGAAAGCAATGAAAGTGATAGCGTGCCATGAACTGATGGGCTTTCAGGGCAGAACGCAGCATTCTGTGACAAAACTCTTAAACAAATTGATTCTCTGTACATCTATGAATAAGGCTTAGAACTGATGGGTTGCATTAATTTTTTTTTCTAAAGATAGAAATAGGAGGGGTTTTTTGTAACCAATTTACAAAAACCTAAGATACTTCAGTGATGTTTTAGTTGTAGCCATAAGAAGACAAGTGGTTGCTTGTAGAAAGAACTGCAGTTAAACTTACTCCAGCTCAAATAGTTGTTAGTGGTGTTCTTTTAGTAATTTAATTCCAATATTCGATCTATTGAAAAGTAACGCATTTTTTTCTCCAACTCTTTCTTTGTAAGAGGAGGCTTGGAAAAGTCAAAGTTGTAACAAAGAGGTAAAATAGCATATTCAAAGAGGCAATAAACCCCTGGTCTTGGACTGGAGGTAAAAATAGTTTGTCACTGAGTTGGGGGAAGGGAAGGAAAGGAAGAGAAGGGTAGAAAGCTTTGGGTTCTTTGAAAACTACATACAGCTACAGTATTTCTCAACTTACTTGTTAAGCCAGTGGAGAAACAGAAGTTCTAATGAAGTAACTTAATGGAACAGCTAGGGGGATTCTAAACTAAGTGATTCAACAGGTGAATGAAAATGTAGTTCCAAAAGGCTTAATTTAACACAGCTTCTACTCCCAGGTTTGGAGGTCCCAAGTTATACAGTGATGTTTACTGTCTGGTCCTGTACTTTTAGAAACACTAATATCACCATTTTTTCAAAAGTTGTTTTTTTCCCCTTAGTGCTAGATGCCATCTTTACATCACTGAGGTGCATCTAGAATGTTTCTGAAGTTAAATAGATACTGAAAAGAAGAGCTCTATTGTACAACAGGTCAGTGAGGTCAATAAAGAAGCCAAAGGCACTGTGGTGAGCAGCATATAAATGAAGTAGGATGGTATCTGAAGTTAAACCTCTGCCATCCTGCTGAGCAGTCACAGAAATACACAAGGGAACTTGCAATTGCAAAGCTGAACTTAATTATCTCTTGTCTAACTCATTCAGGCTGTCAGCAACTTTTGGACATAACGATTTTATCAACACTGTGTCTTTCAGTCAGCGACCTCCTCTTTCTACTTGGATTCCTGCCAGTGACAAGTTTGGATTCTGGTCTTGTAAAATAGAGTAATTTGCTTTGAAAAATGTGCAGGGAGTTGCTGGGACAGACAAACTGTGAAATAGCTATTTCTGTCTTAAATACTTGAATCATGTTTCTTTCAGTAAAAAGAATCTTGGAGGTGGTAAGTTTCCTAGGTATAGAACTGTAGAGGTGACAAAAGACAATAGAAGTGGGTTTTTCCAAATGTTGAGCATCTGTAATCAATGGATGTGAATTACTTGGAGACATAAAGATGTTAGAAAACTTTTTTGCTAAAGCAGTTTTGAAACTGGCATAACTAATTAATGAAGTGCTCGAGCACAATTAGGAAGCTTCTAATCACATTCAAACACTGTCACATTTTTTATGTCACATGTTTCTTTCAGCTTCTTTGGTAGAGTTGCTGGAAACAGTCCTGTGTTGAAGTTATCCCAGCATCTGGAAAGAACTCATCCAGGATTATTTCAGAGAATTTTAATGTTATTCATAGAGTTGCAGGGGCCTCAGCTGGTTTAAGAACTGAGAGGAGCCATGAGATACACTAGAAAATTTTTTCTTCCCAGCCTCTCAGTGGCATTTTTAAATCTCTCTCTCTCTCTAATTGTTGAATAGACAAGCAGTGGTTTGAGAGCTGCTTTTCTCATTCTAGTACTTCTGTCAATGGTGTCAAGTATTCTAGACGGATGATCTGTGTTTTGACTATTTTAAATGATTGCTTATGTTAGATGCAGAGGCTTATAATCAAGCTAGAAACAAATACAAAATGCCATGCTTCAGGTTTATTACTTAGTACGCTAAGTGCCCATCTTCTAGTCTTTGAATTTCAAGATCTTCCCCATGTTGTTTTGGCATAGTCATAGGTTATTGCAGAGAAACTTGCACGAAACTCTTTAGATGTTTTGATCTAATATATTTTGGACTTGCAAAACATTGCAGAAACTCTTCTTTGAACAAAATTCAAAAAAATCAGAGTGGTTCATTGGCTAAAAATACAGGAAACAATTTATAAAATTTGTCATCCAGTTAAAAAAGCAAACAAACAAGCATACGAAAACCTGTGAATCTACATGATTCAGTGCATGTTGTTTAACACAGGGTCAGAAATTTCTGCCCACAGTTTGGGGCTTCAACCCTTCCTTTAAAGTCCCTGCTGTAATTAACCTATGAACAAATTGCCCTCTAGCTCCCCCAGCTGAAGCATTACAATGGAAAAGTGAGCAGTTAATGGCTTTCCCCAAAAGGCAACTTTGATTTTACTGCGTTTTGCCTTTGGTAGTTTGGCTTTTTGATCTCGCTTAGGTTGATCATACCCTGCCAGTGGTCTCCTTTGAAACAGCCATACTGATCCTAGGAAGACAGAACCTTTAGGTCTGCTACAGAGTTGTGGAAACAGCTGATGCTTAACTACAGCGTTTTGGGTAAAAGTCGTTTGGGGAATGTAAAAGGAATAAAGCTTATCAAATACCTGAAAAAAGGAAAGATTGCCCTGAACAAATGAAAAAGTGCTGATGGTGCCCTGGTATCCAGGAACAGGATATCAGGAGACTTGATAGTTTTAATCAGTTAGTGACAGGACTAGAGGAGTTCTGAGAAGATCAAAAAGATCAGGGCAAGGAAGGCACTGGAGCAAGTTATATAAAACTCGTTTCTCAGATGACATTGCAGACATCTGGATTAGAGTCCTTGAGGCCAAACCTAGAAGTGACTTTATAAGTTGTGACCTTATTTATATGCATTTGTGCTGTTTCTGTGGATACATGCAGCAGCGACTGTAGCAGAAGTGTATCTTCCAGCTGTGTAATGTACACAGGCTGGGCAATTACTTCTCTCTTGGTGACTTTGTGACAGCATGTGCTCCTTTTCCCCGAGGCAACAGAGCTGCCATGTCCTCTTGAGCTTATTCAGTGCTGCTCTGTTGCTTGTGCAGAATACAGCATTTACTCTTCTCGTTTGATAAGGCTTTTACAATGTCATACCCTGAGCAGTGGCTCATCGTGGTGTCTGGGATGTCAGGCTCATGCTTCTCTCATCCAGAGGCCATTCATTTCCCAAGGTAGTTGTATCCTTGCCAGTCAGACAGAGAGGGGAGACATAAGTCTCAGAAGAGTCTTATGGTCATAAGATCAGCAGAGTGCTAAAATGAGACTGAATCGTGAATACATGCTGGAGCCAAGGAAAAGGGGAATACAATCCAATGAGCATGAAGGAGAGGTGCTTTTTCTTGTTTACTCTGAACTTGGCACAGGAATGAAGTGCTGAAATGAGCAAAACTTCCTTTTCTCTCTAAAGTTATCATTACCTGCTCTTGTTTGACTTAGTGGTAGAAAGTCTCAGGAAGCATCTGAGATCTGAATTCACCACAATGGTGTTTTCCACTTCTTCAATTTCCTGAAAATCTACTTAAATATATATATCTAGTCCCAGGTAAGTCATTGTCATAAAAGGATGGAAAGTATTGCTTGAGAGGAGTTACCAGAAGTGCTTTGTGGCATTGAAAGGACATTTAATTCTTACATGTGAGAGTGTAATGGAATTTTTTTTTTTCCTGGGGAGATTTCATTCAGATTGGTATGCTCTCAAATTCAAAGCATGGAGATACCTCCCCTAGGAAGTGAGGAGTTCTACATGACATAACTCCAGAATTAAATTCTAACTAATTCTAACTAATTTCCAAACTTGTGCCTGAAAATGGTATATATTCAGTATGTGGAAGTTCATGTTACTGACATCAACCAAGCAGAAGAGTTTAGAAACTTACTGCTTAAAAGTGAGTAATGACAACCTTGCAGACAAATCAACCTTTTTTTTTTTTTTTTTTTTTTTTTTTTTTTTTTTTTTTTTTTTTTTTTTTTTAAGATTTTTAAAGTAAGGCATTTTATTTTGTGCTTGTCTGGTAGTAAGAGCTCTCATGTTGTTAATTATCATTCCTCAGGTGATCTATAGTAATTATTAAATTCCACTAACATAAGATTTCTTGGCCTAAAGGCAATTGAATGTGATGTTATTGTGAGGGCAAAAGTTGTTGGTTCCTTTCAACTTGGATTTTGTTTACTATTTCCTTGATGTCTTAGGGAAAGAGACATGGGAGAGGAAGTGGTGAGGAAAAGATGAAAGAGGGTCAGATGTTTCTCGATCCTGTGAAGGGTATTGTTTTAGGAACAAGGTAGAACACAGTTGCAGTATGCAGAGTGCAGTCTTCTCTGCAGTATGGTGAGGAATTCCTGACAGCACTACTCTGGTCTTCCTGGTGGAGCAGGGAGAAAATACGAAGTTTGGGAAAAATGGTATGGAAGCAGAAGAATTAAAGGCTCTGGCAGATTCTTTGGACAAATGTCAACTGCTAGGCCTGTTGCAGAACATCTGATAACAAGCTCTGAAACAGGAGGGTTGTTGGGTTTTATTACTACAAATGCATGTCCTGACATTTTGTTACTGTGTGATAAGTAATTATCTTGATTCCATTAATCTGGTATTTACTCCTACAAAGTCCATGACATTCTAGGTACAAAATAATTTTAGTCAGTGTTGGTTGTGAGAATGTATGTCTCAAAGTTCACAGTCATTCATCGTTCTCCTGGCTACTAAATAGAGAAGGTGGATCCCTTTATTCTGTATCTATACTTAATCAACATTTTGCAATTGTATCTTGTACAAAAAGAATTCAGCAAGTCCACTAAATTAGGAGTGTATTTATTTGAACCCTCAATGCATTGGACAGTGATAAGTTTCAGCCCTGATGTGACCAGTTTTTGTTCCCCTGTTCAGAGAATTAATCTTTGTCTTCTAGGTAACCCCAGTGGAGAGCGCTGTGGCAAGACTTGTTTGGAAGAGCGTGACAATCAGTGGCTGGGGGTCAGCTTATCAAGGCAGCCAAAAGAAAATGGATCTATTGTTGTATGTAATAACCACTGGAGCTGCACGTCTGTTTGTGACAGCCTTCACCTTGTGCTTCTGTGTCAAATGTCATGTTTTTTGTTTGTTTTTTTGTTTTTTTTTTATCCATAGGCTTGTGGGCATAGATGGAAGAATATCTTTTATGTAAAATATGAGCACAAACTCCCATATGGCATTTGTTTTGCTGTCTCTTCTGATTTTCGAACTGAACTCAGCAGAAGAATATGCCCGTGCTATATAGGTAAGTGGAGAGCCTGGGTCCTTTGTAGGGAAGGGTAAGATACAGAATTGCATGGTGTGAAGTTTGTGAAGCACCTGCATTACTCTGGGCAGGCTTTCTGCAGACCAAGATTTGAAGATGGAGTGCTGATTATACAAGCCCAACTTCTGATGTAAATTTGTTAGCAAGGTACTTATTGCTTTGAAGCTGCTTTCAATAGACAAAAAATTATTTTAAAATGGGCCATTGGAATACTTGATCCTTAGACTGGATGACTGGAGATTTTGCTTCTCAAAAATAGGCCAGTAGAGGATGTCCTTCCTTCCATTACTCTTGCCATTTGTTTTCTCTGCTCAGGAGACTGCCTCACAGCAGAGCAGCAGTAATACCTGCAAGTCATCATTGCTGTCTGCTCCTTAGCCTTTGATACAAAGCTGCAGTGGTTCCTGGACACTGTGTGTTTCTTACTTGCCTCCTGCCAAATCTTGCTTTTGTGTGAGACCTTCAGTGGTCCTTCCTCAGAGGACTCTGGGAATCTGTTCTGAAGAAGAAAAGAGTCCAGGAAGGATGGATGGATGCTCTTTAAGGAGGAAGTCTTGAAGGTGCAGGAACAGGCTGTCCCCAAGAGCTGTATGGCAAGTCACCAATGCAGAAGATCAGCCTGGCTGAACAAGGAACTTTGTCTCTCAAGGAAAAAGAGAGTTTATGATTGCTGGAGGAAGGGGCAGGACACTCATGAAAACTACAGAAATGCTGTGAGGCTATGCAGGGAGGGAATTAGGAAGTCCAAACCCCTGCTAGAAGCCTACATGGTTAAGGATAACAAGAAACACTTTTATAAATATATTAACAATAAAAGAAAGACCAGGTGACCCCCATCACCTGATAGATGCAAGAGGGAACATGGTAACAAAAGATGAGGAAAAAGCAGAAGTGCTTAATAACTTCTTCACCTCAGTCTTTAGTAGCAGGACCAGTTATATTCAGGGAATTCAACTCCCTAAGCTAGGGGACAGGGGCCAGGAGCAGAGATCCATAATCCAGAAGGTGATGGTCAGTGACCTGCTGCACCATGTGGATGTGCACAGATCCATGGGACCGGATGGGATGCACCCAAAAGTGCTGAAAGAGCTGGAAGTGGTGTTCACCAAACCACTTTCCATCATTTATCAGCAGCCCTGGCTGACTGGAGAGATACCAGAAGACTGGAAAACTGCTGTTGTAATCCTTGTATGTATGAAGGGTCAGAAGGGTGATCTGAGAAATTACAGGACTGTCAGTTTGACCTCAGTCCCAGGAAAGCTGATGGAACAGATCATCCTTGAACAACAAGTAAACAGGAACCAACCTTCACACTCACAGTAACTTGGTGGTTTTAGCTTTATTGCAGAATTGAAAAACAATCTTTTGGTTTTTTAAATTGTCATAACTTCTGTTGAAGACCTGGCAAGAAATTCTTAATACAATTTGTTTCTCATCCTTTCAAATTCCCAGATCATGTACGGAAGTTTGGAGAAGACCATGGGTCATGTCAGGCCGGAATGTCTAGTTTTTACCTTGAGGTGTGTATTAAAGATAGTAAACTTCTATCTATATACAAATACGTATGTCTATATACATAAAAGTGTATATGTAAATGCAAACATCAACACTTTTTGTGGGCTGGAAAAACACTTTTCCCAATTTTTGAATTGAATGTTGAAGTTTTGCATTATAATTCCCAACTAATACTTTCACTTTATTCCCAAGGATATTTTTAAACTGTGCTAAATCCAAAATTATTTCTCATCTAGGAATATAGCATGAATATAACAGAGAATGAGGTTTTATTCTTCTTTTTAGAGTAACCTGATTTAACAGTAATAATGCTTACCTTCTTGCTTTACAGTGTAAAAATCTGTATTATTTAATTCCCATTTCACCCAAAGATTGATTTCTAAAAAATGTTTTTGCAAAGTGAATATCCTGTTTGTTACTGTCTTCTAAGTGGTTCACAGCTCAAAGGTTTTAACAACAATATTTTCATAAAGTCTAAAAAATATTATGATCTAGTGGTAGTCTCCCACCACTGTACCAGATGCATCTCCAGTACCATTTAATTGAGTCCACAGGAGATCTGAGGAGAAGCATTTGACTTATTGTGCTTATTTTCATGAATATTTAAATATGAGTAACATGACTCTGTTTTGTTTGTCTTTTAGGACTTAATTATAATGGGAGCCCCTGGATCATTTTATTGGACTGGTTCTATTTTTGTATACAACACAACTGCAAATACAATCCATGCTTATACAGATTCAAATAACCAAGTGAAATTTGGCAGCTACCTAGGTACTTACACATTTTTAATACTTTACAAAAATATAAGTCAAAGCTTAAAAGCTATCTAAAAAGATGATCTTGGAGTGCACAGTGTTACAAGTGCTTTCTTTAATGCCAGAAGCAACATTTCTCAAGATGGGTTCTGATTTTGTTAAATATTTAATTAAAAGTCTTTCTGTCTGTTTTTTATTTTTTTGTTTTTTTAATATCAAAGCTTCCTGAAGATTTTGTTTCTGTTTTTATCATCTCTCCACTGAGTTTCTATGATTTATTGACTTAGAAGGTAGAGATACTTCTGGTTAGTAATGGTTTGCACTTCACTGTAAAGTTTGAATTGCTGCCAAGGGCCTTCATTGCAAAGGACGTAATGATTTCAATATGCAAAACTGGTTACAGTGAAAGCTGCACAGAAACAAGTCTTAATTGCATTGTGAATAAAGGGAAGTGTGCTATCATCTTAAGACACAGACTTGCTTCCAGTGGTCATTTAAAAAAATTTTAAAATTTTTTTTATTCTGACCATATCTTGGTCTAGGTACATGGGAAAGCAAACCTTAACTATGAATGTCTGCAAAGAAAGCCATAAAGCTCCTTCTCCTACTAGATGTACCCATATGCAAGAAATTACCTGGATTTAGTGCTAGATTTTGTGGGAGATTATTCTAAAGCCTTCAGCAGCTTCAGTTTTCTTGCTACATGCTAAGAAAAGCTCACCTGTCCTTTGTGAACCCCTGAGTAAGAATAATCTTGCCAGTGACCATTGGTTTTTGCGTTTCCTCATTCATAACTCTGGTTCACATGGATAAACATTTCCTGCTTGATTCCTTTTGGCAATGGGAAGCAGGCATACCTTATGAAATGAGTGTTAGGAAAGACAAGTGGGTAACTTCAGAATTCAGTACTGGCCCTGGCAAAGGCTGCAGCTGGGCTCTGCAGCAAAGGCAAGCAAAAGAGATACTGGATGGTAAAAGGTGATCAGACACCCAGATAACTATGGTTCAGCAGTGAAGTTTGAAACCTTCAAACCATAGGAGAAATAAAAAACTTCAGAAAATGCTTGTTCCAGCTTTCCAGTAACAGCACTAAAAATAACATACCTGGCAAAAAAAGCTTGATAGCCAAAAGCCAGATAGAGGCCCATGGGTAAAAGCTTGCACAGGGACTGTGCTGGGGAGGGTACAGGGAAAGCCTTCCTGCATGTGTGTGGTCTCTGCTCGTTCATCTGGCCAGTCAGCCAGAATCTGAGCTCAACTGAAGTTTCCTTTACAAACACTTCTCCAGTGACCCTATCCAACAGCTGGCTCACTAGCTTGGCAGAGCCATGTCTGCTCTGAACTTGCCCTTTCTACAGGAAAGTAAATAATAAAAACATTTGGTTGTCAAAGACCACTAAGATCATCATCAGAGTGTCTATACAGTAGCAGCTGTGACAAACCTTATCTTTTACATTGTTCCATGCTACTTAAACCCCTACTTTTTTCTCTTATAAGAATACATACTGTGATTGAATGGATGCAAAGGTCCATTCCTTCCCCTTCCTCAGCTTCTGTTCTGTCCCCTCTTTGTCATTCATTGCTTAAGGCCAAAATCTGTTATCAAAGTTTTATTTTTTTAAGACTGAGTTTGCCTCTCAAATAATGAACAATCATATCCTTACCAAGTGGTGGAAGTGTATTGTGACTAGAGTGTAATTCAAGCATGTGACTAGACATAATTATCCCCTTACACAACAATTCTTCTGTCAGGGATGGAAAATGTGGCTTCTTTATTTACATTTTTTTATTAAAATGTCAAAACATAATAATGAACAGGAGTGTGCAAAAGTATCATAACATTTTCTGTAAGTTGGAAGACACAAAACTGCTTAAGTACCAACAAAGGAGAAAGTCTGAAGTTAGAGAAGCTGATAACAGGTGACATTTGGTAGTGTTCCCTTGACTACTTCAGAGTATCTTGGAGATTAATAACTGCCTTCTTTTAAAGGAACAAGATAGGTAAATCAGTCTTTCAAATCAGCTGGGCCTGATGAAAGAGGAACCTTAGTCAGTTAACAAGCCTTAAAGAAATCACAAAGAAATTGTTTCATTTATGTGTCTGAGAATGGTAAAAGACATTTCAGAAATCTGGAAAACCATAGTAATGGTAAAGAAGAGAATTTTGGGGTTAGAAATAAATTTTCATTGAACTGTGCCTTTAGCATTTAAAAGGGTCAGTTATGTGATTCCCTACCCCAAGAATTTTAATAGCAGTAAAAATGAGGATTGTCTAGTTACTATCCTTTCTCTAAGCGTGTTTGGCTTGTGGGGTTTTTTTGGGGGGAGGGTCTTTTGTTGGTTTTGGTTTTGTTTTTTAAAGAAAAAATGTTGATTAGAATTAATAATGTTTACACTTCAGCACAGCTGAAATAACTACACAACTAAGGTCAATTAAGAGGAGGCAAATTAAGGTTAATCCACTTAAGCTTAATTTTTCATTGAGAAGTAAAAAATAGATTTTGACCTTAAAATGCTAAGTTGCCTTGTACACTTCTTTAGCTTAAAATATGAAAAGAAAACGCTGGCTTAATGAGAACTTGAATTCTAGACAGTTTTTTTCACAGATGAAAGATTTAAGGCTCATTCTCATCTGATCCAAGATGATTTTTCCATTTTCTCTATATGCTGTGAAGATCATGCAGTAAATGCAGGAGTAGCAGAGTATGTTAAATGTTGCTCCTGTTCCATCTTAGCAATAATGTATTTTAAAAAACAGTCGGGATGACAGGGGTAGCTACAGATAAAGGCTTGAGCCCTCAGTTTGCAACTGGGTGGCTGGACACCCGCAGCAGAATCCCTTGGTGTTTGGTAAGAGCTTCCTTCACATACAGAAATACTTTGTTACATGGTTTCATTTACAAAAGCTGATCTTATTATATAATCAAGCTTTTGCTCCAGTTTGTCCTTGCTATTTTTGTACCTCCATCTCCACAGTATGTGTGTATCTGGACAGGCATGTCAGCAGCACTACATTTTTTGCAGTCTGGTTACAGCAATAGCCAGAGAGTAACAGTTGAATCAAATCTTTCCACATTGCAGTGTAAAGACATCTTATTGTTTTCATTTATATTGTATTACAGTATGGACTCACTAAAAAGTTGTGGAATACTTAGTAATGGAAGGTGTTTGCAATTTGGTTTTTTTGGCTTTTAAAGTATGGCACATAATTGACATCCTGGGAAGAAATGAGTGTTCTGACACTTATTTCTGCTTGCTGGAACTTACTGCTTGTATTGACCTTTTGTATATATTGTATATTTTGTATATATTTGTATATTGACCTTTTGGCATATATTCCAAATATTTTATTTTCTGTTTTCATTGCTAACTTGCCTGAGGTCTGAATGTCAGACCTACAGAAATTTGTGGTGTTGACAACTTTTATATGTCATGCATACATTTTTTTTCTTTATATAGCATTTCCAGTATTGAATAGTGTATTTCTAATTTACAGGATATTCTGTTGGAGCTGGACATTTTCTGACATCGACCAGTATGGAAGTAATTGGAGGAGCTCCCCAACAGGAACAGATTGGTAAAGTAAGAGATTGTCTATACTATTGGTTTGAAACATATAACCCCGCATACCCACTCATGATTTTCCAATTTATATTAAAATATTAAAGAGAAGTATCATATATATATACATATATATATTTGTGATTTCATATGGGGGAGGAAATTCAAAAGAGTTAAGATAGTTTAGATAACGTTGCTGTCAACTATGGTGTTAAAGAAAGGTACAAACATGAAATGGTAAATAGCTGTACATTGTGATATTGTGTTCTGCTTTGCTGATTGTGTCTACCACATGCTATAGAGGAAGCACAGAAAAGTATTTCATGTTACTGTTTGCTGAACTCCACTTTTATATTCTTTTCATTTTAGGCATACATTTTTAGCATTGAGAAACAACTAAATATTCTATTTGAACTAAGGGGTAAAAAGGTAAATTTTTTATGCTACTTTTCTTCACACTAGAACATCTAGCTTGTCTTCATCAAAAATAAAAAATAATGTCATTTCTTGTTTGCATGCAGCTTGGCTCTTACTTTGGAGCTGCAGTTTGTGCTGTGGACCTTAATGCAGATGGTCTCTCAGACTTGCTAGTTGGTGCTCCAATGCAAAGTACCATCAGAGAAGAAGGAAGAGTTTATGTCTATATCAATTCAGGTTCTGTAAGTATTTTATCTTAAAAACATATAAAACACAGTCATTCCAAAGAGATTTCCTCTCTCTTATCATACAGTATTTCAGGATATAGGGCAAACAATATAGAACTGCAGTAACATTCCCAGCAGGCCAGGGTAGCACACTTGCAAATGGCAGCTGGATAAACTGTAGCGTGTTGTTACTTAGGGTGGTGTTGGACCTGACAGACTGGTTTTGTTCCATAGTAACTTCAGGTGGTGACAGCCTGTCACTACAGCCTCTTTACAAGCTGTCCTCCATTACCATGCTTACCACTGAACTGGCATGGGAAGGGCAACTTAGCACTTTAGAAACAACCATGGAATGGAGAATTCGTGTGCAGTCAGTGGTACCTGTCAGGAAAGAGACATAGTCTGGCAAATAAAATAACTGGATAGATCATACATTGGAATTAGCTTCCTTTTATTCTTTTTAAGGATCAGAAGTAAAAGTATCATCACTATTTTTGTGTGCTTTTGAATTTGTCTGGCTTTGTAAATTTCCTTCCTCTCCACACTAATAATTGCAAGCTTAAGAGAATAAATATATAACATTTGCTTAAAATGCCTCCTGCATAAAGGACTAGGTAATTCCAGGATACCTACAAGCAGCTACTATTTACTGTCTTTTTAGCAAACAGTTTTTGCAGACCAATAAGCACCTGTATTCTGATACAAGCATATTGCTGCTTACAGGTGTTTGCTATGGGAACACTTTGCTGTTTTCTTTCCTAAAGAGCAACTTTCTTATTCCTTATTATTCTTACGCTAAATACTGTTAAATATCTTCGATAATGCTCACTTCCCCACAGAGTATTCAGTAGAACTATATATTGGCATCCAAGGTAGTTTTAACATTTGAAGTAATATTCCAGGTTACCTGGAAGATGATTTGTTAATGTGCCATTGGCTCTGTTTTCCCTCAGGAGGCAAAGATGGTGGAACTGGACACAGCACTCAGTGGGGCTGATTCATATGCAGCCAGGTTTGGAGAGTCCATAGCCAATCTAGGGGACATTGATAATGATGGTTTTGAAGGTAAGTGTATTAAAAAACCAAAACCACTCTTGGATTAATTCTTTCTAAGCAGTGGGCTATCAGGATTATACGCTAAACAGGATTATTGACATCTCAGAAGACTTTCACCTCATGACTTTACTTTTCTTTTCTAGGCCACTAATTTGAAAATATATCTGTTTCATTGTCATTAAGGTCTCAGCCTCTTTCCTTCCAAGAGCATTCACTTGCTGTTTAGGTAACCTCCAAAAGCACACCCACCAACAAGGCCTCCATCAAGACTGAAGACCTGTCCCTGTGGCTTCATTCATGGTTTCAAATAAATGGGAATGGGCAGTATTGCTGTCTGAAAAACTGGTGTGTGCTCCCCTCCTCCAGCAGAAGGGGAAGTGCAATAAGTTGTGTAGGGACAGGACAAAGACACAACAGGCATTTCCTACTGTTCAAAAATTCACAAATAGTTTCAGTTTTTCCATCATCAAAACTTGGACCATGTGCAGGGAACTAGTATCCTTTGTGCAAAAACTGTCAGCTTTTTCTGGGCTGTATCTGTGGTTAGTCCATGGTTTTCTCCATGCTTCTGGATTACCTGCAGCTGCCTTTCAGTGGGCTTTCAGCCTTCCCTTTATCTTGTGTCCTTGGTTCTGTTCCACGGCCTGAAAATCTTGGAACAGTCATTCTCTTATCTGGTCTCCTGTTCCTTAAAGTAGTGGATTTGGTTTTGGGTTGTTTTTTGTCTTTTGTTCCTCCTTTGGCACCTGTTCCTCAAATTCATACAATTTAATGTCTTCTGGTTTATATTACCTTCGCAATTTTTTACACAACTTTCAGGTTTTGCCCCAGAATGTTTCAAACTACAAAGGGATACTGATAAGTATCCTTTAATATTGACTATTAAGGGATAATAAAAGTAATAAAAAGATTCAAATGTAGGGCTGGGGAACAGAAGTAGAATTTTATTATTAGGAGTCGAGCAAAATAGAGGTATGACACAGAATATAATGTAAAATGGGCATCCTAAAACTGCAGGGAGCAGCAGAGCAAGCAAGTGGATTAGCTTTTAAAGGATACAATAATGTTGGGAAAAAATGGAGGTAATATTGAGTAGGAAAAGAGATTTTGTGAGGAAAAATTTGGAAGAAAAATTTAAAGAGGAATTGGGTGTTAGAAAGCACTTGTCTGTATTGAGTAATAAAACAGCACAGGAGAGCCAATTTCTTCACTGATCTAAGCCATCAGGATCAGCCCTGTGAAGATAATGGTGTATGTAGAACCTGATCTCCTCAAAAACATGCATGTAATTTTAATTAGCACAATTTGTCCTAGTTTCATCTCACCAGTAGAAAGGCAAAATGTAGTTTGTGTTTTAGTCACCAAAGTATGAATTTAGTCCTTACAGAGTCAGAGAATTTTTTGGTTACAGCCAAAGTTTTCAGAGCTTTGCTTTGCTTTGCTTTTGATTTGGTGCAGCATACAGTAGTTCTCATTTGCACAGTTATGCTTATTTGTGAATGAAAGTCCACTGTTATTAATTTCTATGTGAATATCAAGGTGAAATTAGTCTCCCAAGTGTGGGAGATCAATTTCCCTCCACTTTTTGGTTAGCATTCTCTGGCTATTTGAATTATGAGGCTTCTTAAGTCTGGCAGTTGAGAATGGATGAGTGGGTGGTTAATTGGTTGATTTGTTTGTGTCACCTCAGCCCTCTGGGATTAAATCATCCAGCATAAAACATCCCTTTGTACAAACCAGATATCTTAAATTCCTTGTTAAATGCCTGTTCAAGCCTGTTATCAGCTGTTAAGGACATTTCCTAGGAAAATTAATGGTTCATTTCAGGCAGCATAATAAGAGTACTACTTGTGTTTCAATGATTTAATCCATGTGGGAATAGCAGAGTACAGAAAAATCATAATTTAATGATTGCAATGGGGTTTTTTGCTTTTTTTTAATTTTTTTTTTTTCATAAAGACATTGATCATTTTGCCTATTCTACCCGAGAATATCTTAGTCAGTACTGATAGGAACAGACTTTGTCTTGGGTAGAATCACTGTATTTTGTTAAGAAACATTGTACCTAAAGCAGAGTCAGATTCCTGAACTGGTCTGTATTTTTTTTCATATGCTTTGTTTCTATCTTCAGCACTTCTTTTTAATTCTGTCAAATAAATTTGGTCTGGCATTTCATCCAGTAGGGTTTGGATTTCTTTAACTCTTCCTTGCATATGTTTCCTACTCAAATGATTATTGTTGGTTTTTTTTTCATAGATGTAGCAATTGGGGCTCCCCAAGAAAATAATCTAGAAGGAGTTATTTATATATACAATGGCAGGGAAGATGGAATAACACCATCATTTTCACAGGTATGCTTTTTGAATGAAAAATAATCAAAAAAACCCTTTAAGTTTAAATTCAAGACTGTTTCCCTTAATTTTATTCTGAAACCATCCAGGGTACTGTAAAAATCTTCAGAACTATATTACGTAGTATACAATTTCCAGTCAATATATAATCTGTAACAGAAAATAAATTGTTTTGGGGATCTCAGGCAGGGTTTCTGGGATATGACATTTGCAGTAGTTGAGGAATATTACTTTTGGATGTATACTTTCACAGGTAGGCATGTAATAAATACCTCCAGCAACAGCGTTTGTTGTTCTAACATTTTTCTCTGGATGTTGTAACTCAAAGATAAGCTCCCCAAAAATCATTTTCTCTTCTGTTTCTGTCTGTTCAGAGAATACAAGGACATCAAGTCAGTAGTTCTTTAAGCATGTTTGGACAATCTATAGCAAGTGGCATTGATGCAGATAACAATGGTTATCAAGGTAAGTGAAACAACTTTGTTTATTTTTCATTTTTAAAAGAGTAGAGATTCATAGGGAACAACCCTATTATGCTAGTAATTACTTTTAGCAGAAGCAAAATGTTATTGAAATGTCACATCTTGCATTTTGAGAAGAAAAATATGTAAAGCTGAGGCCAAACAGACAGTTTTCATAGTCATCTATTATTTAAGGTGTGAGAATGATGTAGAAATAAAATCATAGTGTACAAGAGGAAGAAAAGAGGCACTTTTGTTTTTATGGCAGCCATCTTGTCTGCTAATGGCACAGTGAGTTAGTGTGGGTACCAGAGGCACATTTGTTGTCCAGGCTAGTGTGCTAACCTAAAAATATTAATAATGGTCTTCATAGTCTGGATTTTGCCAGGAGTCACTCAGCTCTATGACTCTTGGTCTGAGTGAGCAATACATTAACCTGAGCTGTGGAGTTCTTGTGGGCATGGCACAGAAATGCTAACTTGGTATAAAAAAAACGTAGCTGGTTCCAAGTATATACTGGATGTTTAATGCATATTGCCAAAATATTTTGGCATTATTCAGCTAAGCATTATATCAGGTCAGATATTGCCTGTTCTTCCCCTGTGGATGTAAAAGCAGAAAGTCATCCTGACCTGCATGCTGTATGCTCTGGCTATGTCAACAGAGAAGTTATCCAGGTTAATTTGTAAGACTGGGCTGAGAGGTACTCTACACGTAGCCCACAGTCAGGTTATCTGTTATTTACTGACCTGGGAGTCACATCTTCAGACCCTTATCATTTAGACTTATCTGACAATTCACTTTTGCTATCTCTTTTGAGAGGTATGTATGCTGTGTAGAGTTCTCAGATAGTTTGGAGCAAGTTAATTCTTTTCTATGTCTATGTACATTTTCATATATATATAGTTATATATAGTTACATATATATAACCGACTGATGTGTGTGTGTATGTTGAATATTTGGCTTAAAAAGAAGGCAAGTTCCTCCTTGGCTGACTTCTCCTCCAGTGTCAGCCACCTAAACATGGAATAGAAGTTAGAAATCACAGTACCAGTATCCACCATATGCAGCAAATCAGCATACAGCATAAATGGACAGTGCACAAGCATTTGAAGCTGATTATGCTACAAAATGTTTGTACCTGAGAAGTAATTCCTATTGCCAACTTATTCTTACTGCTGGTTTTTTTGTTTGTTTTGTTTTTTTGGTTTTGTTTCTTTTTTACAGATGTAGCAGTTGGTGCATTTCTCTCTGATTCTGCTGTGGTTCTGAGGTGAGACTGCTAGATTTCAGTACTTCTAAAGACTATGCAATCTAGGTGTATCCTTTTTATGCAACTTCATAAAACTCAGTAGTATATTTTAACCTCATGGTGTTCTTGGTGTCTTGAACTTGGCTCCAAAATGCTCTACAACTGAAACATTTAAGTAAGCACACTGAAAGACAAAAAAAATATTCTGAAACTTCTTGATGCAACAAATAATGTGCATACAACTATTTGGCTTCTGGAAAAGGCAGATATCTTAAAAATTATAAAATATAAAACCAGATTCTGTCAGATTGCTAGATTCTGCACAGATTTCATAAGCTATTTCCAAAGTGCTTTGTAAAGATTAACTCTTCTGGTTTTAGAACAAGACCAGTGATAATTGTTGAAGGTTCTTTAAAACATCCTAACTCAATAAATCGGACTAATTTAAACTGCCTGGAAAATGACCTTCCTGCCATCTGTATACATCTGAAGATCTGCTTTACCTACACAGGACGGGAGGTACCGAGCCAAATTGGTAAGCTACTTGGAAAAAACTCCAGTATATGTATTCCTTTTCAATGTACTTATTTACATACTGATGTTATTGGCATTTAGTGGGCCATTAATACAAGTTCAGTATAAAATTAAAAACATGGATACCCTTTTAAACTCATAATTACCTTATAACATTGAACCATTACACTTTTACTCAGTTCAGAATAACAGCACATCCCTACTAAGTCTACTGAGTTGCATGGCCTAGAGGAGACAGTGATGTGAAAAAGGTGCTATATTGTGAGGATGAAGGTAGAACTCCAAGTTGCCTGTTGCATCAATGATGTAATCTAAAGTCTGGATGGCTGCTGGTTTAGACAAATGAAGATTAATTTTTAGGTAGCAGCTGGGCTCTGGTGCTAAAGAGATCAGCTGGGGCTGTGTACAATCATTTAGTAACATTTTCACATGGGTTTTATAGTGGTACTAAACCAGTATCACCATGGGTTGTTTCTGGTACCTGAGTTAACTTACCTAATAGTGGTGTGATTAGATTCAAAGTCATAGTTTACAACTACATTGTAATGATGCCATTTCAGGTGGTCCCTTTCATATCATTAAAGTATCTAGGTCCATAATTTTGAATGAGATAGAATGCCATGAGGGATCACAAAAAAACAGAGCACACTTATACTGTGAATGCTTTCTTTTCCATAGCTCCCCAGGGACTGGATTCTGTTTTGCACAGAGCCCAACCAAAGTGTCTGTCAAGTTTGTCTGAGCTTTCCACAAACAAGTATTTGGGCTGTTGCTTTGCAATTAGGTAGGGGAGAAATTGTGGGTGAATGTCTTTTCTTAATGTAGATTCAAATGATTATTCAGCATGGTATTCAGATGTCCTCTGAAAGCATTCCTTTGACACATGGACCAAACTATGCAGCCCTGCTGTAGGATGGAGGCTTCCACTTAGAGAAATGGAAAATGCAATAGAGAAACTGCATTCCCTTCATTAAGCAGCTCAAGCACTTGATTGTACATGGAACATTATCTGAAAGAAAGGGAATCCCATCAAAATTACCGAAAAAATACATTTTGAATTATATTTTATATAATGCATATTATGCTTTTGGCAAAAGCTGGTATTGCTTGCAGCACTGTCTATTGGAGGGAATATTCATGGTGAACTTACTTAAAATAATTTACTGTCTAAATTTGACTGTTGCCTGGGTGCTTTTAACCTAATTGTCACATTCTATTTGTAAACTGCAAACAACCCTGCAAATACATGGTATATAAAATTAAATTGCTTAAACCTTCTGTTTTAGAATATTCAACACCCTTTAGGAACATATTAGAGAGAACACATATAACAATGAACTGTAGTTTCAAGTTCAGATCTTTTGAAATTAGTATTTCTTGTGAAAGATGAGCAATCAGACTATCAGACAGGATTACTCAAACTGGATTTGAACATAAGATTTTTCAACTAAAATAAAGGCTAGAGGAAATTCTGGATATTCTGACTCAACTTTTGGCAGTGATTAATAAGTAGTATCAGTAATGCTATGAAACTTAATTGCAATTTGCTACCATGGCAAAATGTGAAGTTAACATGTGGCATTAATTTATTAATTTAGTAATTGAAGCTGGTTTTCTTTATATACATTCTGGTAGAAAGTTATAAACAAAAATTGGCAAAATTGTCCCTGAGTAAAAGCATCTTTTAGGGATTGGTCATGATGCAATAGATTTTCAGAGGGCTTTTTTTAGCTATGGATTTATATCAGAAATTAAGTGGAGCGTTTCAAAATGCAAAACATAGTTAAGGGAGTGAGTCAAGACGTAATTTCAATTATAAATTCATGAAAATTAAAACATATTTTAAAATCATTTTCCTGGGGTTTTTTGCAGTACTGCTTTATAATCTGAGTGTTGACGTGAACAGAAAAGTGGATACACAAGCAAGATTCTATTTCTCCTCCAATGGAACATCTGATTCAATATCAGGAAATATAAAGGTTTACAACAAGAATATTGCCTGCAGAGATCATCCAGCCTTCTTGAGGGTAATGTAATTTTCAATTTATTCAATTTATTTCAATTCAGTGTATTGCCCTTTTTAATCATTTTGCACACCTGCTGCAAAGAAACCTGTTTTGTTTCCAATTGCATTGCATAAATTTGGAAGTAGAAGATCTGTGTTCATTAATTTCCACAGTGAATATATTTTATTTCTCATGCTTTCTCAGCTTTCTGTGGGAAGTCAGTGGGCCTGTGATCTCTAATGTTGGTGAGAAAGTGCATAACAATAACAATCACAGTGATGTAGTAGGACGTGAGCATTCTTGACCTTTTTTCATCTTGTTTTGTGGATAACAGATTATAGATTGAGGCCATTTTGGAGCAACCAAGAAGATAAAGTCTAACATATATTTTCTACAGAACATTTCTGTTAAAATTTTCCTATATACTCCTTAATGTAAAATCTTCAAACTTGTAAGCACACAAAGAAAAATTTCATTATGTTTTCTTCATTTGTAATTATTTAAAGAACATGTATGTCCTTGCTCCCCTGTTTACTGTGAGCAGATGACTGCCCTGGTAAGAAAGAACCCATTACTGATCCACAGAGAATGAAATTAAGTTGATTGCTAGAAAAGAGTCTGTAGTGTGGACCCTTTTGTGAATTTGTTGTAAGAAGTCAAAGACCTGCAGGGTACTGGAAGCTGGAATTTTTTGCTGTCTTCCTGCAAGGTCTGCAGCACTCACCAAAGGACATACTTAGAATCAAGAGGTGCAGAATCAGGGCAGAAAGAGCACTTGAAAGATTTGTGAATTAATTTAGAGCTGAACAACATGAAGAACATGCACTGTGCTGACAAAGTGATCTCCCTGCTCACAAAAGTGAAGCCTTCATGAATTTGTCTTTCCCCTGGATGTATCAACCTGAATCCTGGACCAGATAAGTAGTGAAGGTGATTACAGTTCTCTGTGAAGGCATAGAGACAGCTTTGCTGTAGAAAGAATCTGCTGGTAGAAGTGCTTCAGAGGAGAAGCTACAGAGAAGTGCTGCCAGGGCAAGCAGGGGTTCAGCAGGAGGGAGATGGTACCAGCTGCCAGCAGGAGGATGTTGGTTTCTCCAGAAGTAGAGTTTGATTCAAAAGCAACCATCCTTTTAAATTCAGAGTGATATTGACTTAAGTAAGTTGTTAAGAGTCAAGTCAGTAGAGTGCTGACTGGAATAGCACTCTCACTCCCTGCTGCCCTGGAGGAAATGAAGTGTCTGTTCATGCTTGGTGTATACAAGGGATCTGTCTTAAAAGTAAAGACAACTGCAGTGTTTATATAAGGATATAATATTTAAGGCCATTCACTGGACCAGAAAGAACAAAGTTACACAGTCTTTCAAACATCTTAGAAGCTTGCTGATCCCAGAAAAAAAATTGGTGAATGGGAAGGACTTGAAGTCCTAAACTTCAAGGAAACAGTAAAAAATAGTGGACTCAGAAGAACCATGTTTTATTAAACTCAGAAAAAAATAGACATCTCCTGTAAGATTTTTACCTAAAGGAGGAAAGAATTCTTTAAAGAAGTACTAAGAACTGGGAATATTTAAATGTAAGGAGAAACAAGGGTAACAAAGTAAGAGAATAGTTTGCCTGGACTTTTGTTTAAAATCTGAAGTAGGAATTGAGTAACCTTTTGAAACAAACAGCTATTAGCATGACTGGTGCAGTAGATCCTGTACAGGGGTTGGAAAGCAGTTTTAATTTTCTATAGCTATAAAAACCTGCAGGGAAGAAGTCTTCCATGTATTTTTCTTCTTCCTTTTACTTAACGTTTTCTTTATGACACCATTAGAAGCCAGTTCTTCATGGTAACTCTTCAGGATACAAAGGAAAGCTTATGTTATCTACTGGAAAATTGCCCAGATGCATCTCAACTCGTAGTTGTATTTAAGTGAATGTTCCTTTCAGGAACAATGGCAAATTACTTGTAAGAGTTTTGTAAGCTAAGAGACATCTGACCCTGTACAGATTGCTGCACCAGCATCAGCAGGTATTTTTGTAGGAGGAAAGATATGACTTGGCTCATCACTTCCTATAGTCTGTCATTAGGTTTTTTGCCTCCATATAATTCAGTTTGCTTCTTAATTCTTAATTAATTCCTTTTTTAGCATCTCCTCCCACCTACTGAGGTTTCTGTACTTTTATGAAACTTCTAAAGTTATATAAGTGTGAATATCTGTCAAGTACAGACCTTGAAAGAGACTATGTACATTTTATGTATTTTGAGTAAAGACTAATTAATAGCTAATTAGTATAATGGAAGTAATATAAAGCAGATGCAGAGAAGACCTTGTAGAAAATTATTCTGAATTTGATAATATGTGATTTGGCTAAAGGAAGGTTGCAGGTAAGAATTAAAGTAGTGGCCATGTGGACAGACAATCAGCTTCTATCTTCCACACTTACAGAATAATTTAATCAGTTTTGCTATTGTTAGTAACTTGGTGCTTCAAGCTGTTCAGTTTTCACAAGTAGGTAGTTTGGGCTCTGACCTGCAACATTCCTACACAATCAAGGCTTCATGTACAAAATACTCATTTATTAAAGAGTTTAATCCTTTAAATACAGAATAGGAAATAAAGAGACAGACAAATAAAATGTAGTCTTGACCTGATTTAGTGGTAGTGTAGAAGAACTTCTGATTTCATACAGAAAAACCCACAGGTTTTGTTTGAGATTATCATGGTGGAAAACTTTATCCATTTTAGTCAACTTTAGCCTATTTTCCATTTGGGCAGTACAGCATTTCACAGGCCTGCAAGGCAGCATTATTGACAGGAGCAGGTTCATTATTCAGACTTCTTTTAGTAAAGCATCTTCCATTCTGAAATGCCTGAAGCTTTGTCTGAGGGTATTCTGATTTTCTGTGTCTCTGATTACCTCTCAGGGACAAGGAATCCGTGTATAAGCCATAGGCATATGAAATTATTTTACACATAAAAAAATGTGTTCCTGTCTTAGTTCTAGGGAACTTTATTATCTTTAAAACATAAGCATACATGTCTTGTCTTATATGATTAGCTCATTAGGTTTCCAATTTTCATAGAAAGATGTAAGGGATATCTTGACTCCTGTACATGTTGAAGCAAGTTATCATCTGGGGCGTCATACTCTACGGAAAATGGATTCTCAAGAATTTTCACCACTTCAACCCATTCTTCAAAGGAGGAAAGAAAAAGATATTATAAAAAGCAAGGTTAGTGAATGAGTTCTCTTTTCAAATGCTGTTAAATAACACTTTAATCTTCAGTTAAAAAAAGCTTCACACATCCATAGCATGTGAAGGAATGCATTTTCCAGATCAGCACCTAGTGCCTTGATCTTAATAAACCAGCATGCTAAAAAAATGCTTAATTTTGTTGCTGAGGGAAAAAGTCTTTGCAGAACTTGTATATAACTTTATTATGTTTGGGGTTTGTTTTTTATAAAAAAAAGAGGTATGTGCATAGAACTTGCAAGAATACTATATATTCATTCCTTTTAACCACACAGGATCAGTCACTTTCCAGTATAAAAATGTTCCTTTAAATTAATTCTGTGTTAAATGCACAATATCATGTTGGTATTAATCTTGAAGTCATTCACTGATGTTCCTGAAATACTAGTTCTGTCAGGGTAGTGCAGGTTTTCAAACACAAAATCTGTGGGGTAAAACTAGTGCATTCTGTATCTTTAAATGAGTATGAAATTAACTTCTTTCCCCCCCAAAAATAAGTTAGTAGACTTTTACTCTGACCATACACCCACTGGCTTAACTGTGAGAGATTTGAGTCTGGGAAGTGTCTCTGTTGTTATTCTGGTGTGCAGAATGTGTTTGGACAATGCAAATCAGAGCCTGACTGAGCTGGTTTTAGGAGCAAGAGCTATGAGCTGATTCCAGATACTTGATAAGGATGTGGTAGATTTCTTTCTTTGGAAATACTTTTTCACTCCCTATAGTATCCATAATACACTAAGGGTTTTTAAAAAAATTTATCTTTTATAGTTTGTTTTTGCAAGACTTTGCTCCCAAGAAAATTGTTCTGCTGACTTGAGAATTTCTGGAAAAGTTGTTTTTCCAAAGTAAGTATACTGTGGCTTTCATTGCTTTGAAAAAGGTTCAGTAATATTATATCCAAATTATTCATTAAACTTCTGTATGTAAAGAGCATTAGTTTTCAAATGTAGACTATGAATTCCCTGAGAAGATAAGAAAAGTAAAGCTGTATTTAGTTGAAAAATACTTTAAAGTTGTACATGTTCCAGGAAATGTAACAGAAATACATATAATTGAAGATAAATTCTTACATTATTAGAAGACTTTACAGCTCAGGAAACACATCTTCCTCACAAAAAGATAAACTTGTATTCTACGCTTCATATATGAAGATGCAGTGCAGAATGCATACTGAGTATATAGATAACATAATGACTGTGAGGTTGCCAAGCTATCTTCTTTTACTTAAGAATATTACATCTTCACTTTTGCACTGCTGATTGAAACACCAGGAGGTTGAGTATCACGTGAGATTTGGACTTCTTTTTCCAGCATGGGTTAGCTTACAATTTCCAAAATGGATCTTATTTTGTGGTTTGCCATTTACATTGCTGTTGGGTTTTTTTAGCACCTTATATAGTATGTTTCAGTTTTCCCCATTCTTCCCAATTAAGTAGCATGTTTAAATCCTTTTATTATGCAAGATAATTAATGCACTTTCAAAGTGTTTAAATATTATTGTCTTGCAGAATCCGTATTGTAACAAGTAATACTTTGTGAGGTATTTCAATTTAGCATTACCTTTGGAGAACTTTAAGCTGTGCACCATTCTTTGTATTCAGAATAGATTTTAATGATTTGATATAGTTATGTTTTATCATCACCACCTTTGTCTTTATTGAGTAATATACTCCAAAGCAAGAAATATGGTATGTTGGTGTGCAAAAAGGGAAACTGTACCTGTTGACTCTCAGCTAGTTACTTTGTGTGTGACCTGGATTTTCTTTGGTAATTTGTCACTTTTAAAGCTGATTCTACTTTAATCGAGATACTTGAACAACCTAAAATGACACCAAAAGATGATGAAAATTACATAATGCTGATTAATCACATCTCTGTGATGCTGAGCAGAGGCTTTTTCATCTTCATAGGCTGCAGAATAAGATTGGGATCTTTCTGCCTACTTTAATGTGTGGCCTTGTAGTGCTGAGTTTTCAGCCCTTTCATGTACTTGGGCCTGAAGTTTATTTTATATGAACGATCATAAACTTTTCAGAAAGAAAGATTGTGCAGCATTTTCATTTCTGACACTAGTAATAAAGTTTTATAAGTACTTAATGTCTAGGAAAGGAAAACAGATTTCAACATACCTGCTTGGCATTAGGTACCAGGAGCAGATTTTCAGAGTAAATAAATAGGCTAAATATATTGATGAAGTGTGAAGTGGGACCTTAAATTACATTGCTCCCCTGGAATCTCGATTAAAAACTAGTTAGCTGTGAAGCATTAATTTATTTTGTCTAGACAGAATGCATTCATTATCCTTGAACCACAAAGTTCTAGCAAAAGAACAGTACAGACTGAAAACTTTTAAGTCTTAAAAGAATGAAATCAAATAGCGGTGTCAGTGTAAGGCTTTACTTACAAGTTATAAGTCTTCACATATATGCTATTGTGTTTTGTTCTAATTGCTTAGATTTTGGCCTGCTCTGTGAATTTCTAGTCCTCATTGAGCATTCTTTTTTTAATGAAGAATGAAATTTGATTACCAGGGAAAAGCTCCAGTTCAGCTTTGTTGTAGACCCAGATGTGCACCTGGTGCTTTTGTGTACTTGTGTGTTAAGCTGGGAGGCATCTTTGTGACAGCATCTTGCTAATGAGCTTGGCTTTATTGCATATGAGAGGGCTGAATGGTAAAGATGTGACCAGTAATACAACTTAAAATTTAACCTAAACGTAATCAAGCTACTGAAATATTAACAATGTGTTTTTCTTTAATTCACTTTTGTCTTGGAACCTATCTGCTTATACAATATTTTTACCTTCTGTTGCTTTCCTAAGTGCCAGCTTCTTTCCCAAAGGTGTTCAATGACTAATGCTTTGGTTTCAAGCCAGAATATCTGATAAATGTCTATTTCTAGCCTTTCCACAAGTCTTAATTAAACTTTAATGTCAAGCTGAAGTTTACTTTTAGCCCCCCATAGGATTTCTGTACTTGTAACATGATTATAGAACATTACATAGATCATGAGACAGCCATGTTCTGTCGTCCTCTTTGTGCCCTGCTTCATATTAACTAAATCCTATACTTTGAGTGCATTTTGAAATAATATCTGTAAATACTGTAGCAGTAGCACATTGACTGGTCTAATAACAGTTTTCATGCTCGTTGAGGCCTTAAAAAGCACAATACTGGAGCTGACCATCATATAACTGGTGTGGTACCTTCAGTTACAGGATTGAGTAAAAACTTTGCTAATGATCTCCATCTGAGCTTTAGCAGAACCAAATTAAACTAAAAAAACAGTGGCAGGAAATATTTGCATCCAAGCTGCATATAGAATGACTTTTCACTTATATTATGATAAATATTTTTATAGGCCTCATGATAAGAAAACCTACCTCACTGCTGGGAGTGTGAAGACTTTATTGTTGAATATTTCTCTGCTTAATGTTGGAGATGATGCATATGAAACTGTCCTCCACATTCAGATCCCTAAAGGTCTCTATTTCATCCGACTTCTAGAACTGGTGAGAACTAAAAAGCTGTCAAACAGCAATATTTTGATATTTTTCTCTTTTTCTGACAGACATTTTTCAAATTGCATTATTGGATTGCTGAATTTCTTTAGATTCTGATTATTGACTTACATACAAAAAAAAAAGTCCACTTTCAAGTTCTCAGACTTCTAGCCACCCGAACGATGTGACTTTAATAAATACAGATTGCTTCACTTCACTAACAGGCTTTGGCAACAATTAAACCTAAAAAAACTGGTTTCTAAATGTATTTCGAGATGTTACTGCCACTTTTTCTCTGATAATCATGTTTTCAGTGATTACAAAGATCTCACTGAATCTGCTCGTTTTCACAGATGCATAGTCTTATGAAGTCATCAATCTAATTTTTCTCACTTTCTGCCTTATTTTAAAATAACTATTGTGAAAAGAGACATCTGACACCTTTCAGAGGTTGACTTTAAACTTGAGTGGGTCTGGATCTGCTACACATAGCTGCACTAGTAGGAAACAGAAGATGAAGTAACAGGACACAGTAATCTGTATAATGATATGTTAAAGTAGTTCTGCATAATATGAATGCTCTGTATATTTGCTTCAGCAATATAAGAAACACCCAGCTCAGGGAAATGTAAATCATCCCATTTCAGTGCATGTATGTAGTTTGCAATGTCTGAAAAAAAGCACTTTTATTTTAATCATTAATAATTTGTCCTTTATTTTAGGAAGAAAAACAGATACATTGTGATGTATTAGAGAGAGAAAATCATGCAGTGAAACTTGAATGCACTGTTGGTTATTTATATGTAGATCAAAAATCAAAGGTAAGCTATGTGTGAAGATCCTAGCAAACAGAATTTTCAGGGGGAGAAAAAAAAAACCTGGTTGTTTAGACTCCCTCCTTTGTTACCAACTTATGTCTTTCATCATGTTGGTATCTGAATTTCTGTTGATTTTAATATTAGTTGCTTAAATATGGACTGGAATAGGAATAATTCATTAAGGCACAGCATTGTATTATGCATCAGCTAATTGTGCTTGGCTTCCTAGACAAGTGAACTGATCAAGTCTATGAACTAATGTGTTAGATCAGTAAAAAAATTAATAGAAGACACAGGAAGTGAGGATTTCCTTAGTTCAGAATTTTTTCGTAGCAGGAAATTCTAGTTTAATGAAATGTTTTTATTTAAAATGTGTTAAGATGGCCTATCATTTGACAGAGAAAATGTTATTTTTTCTACAGCTGGATTTTAGTTTCCTCTTGGATGCAAGCTCGTTTACCAGAGCAGAAGATGACCTCAACATCATCATTAATGCTACCTGGTAAAGTCTAATAACAAATGCTAAGCAAAAAAAGTATTACTGCCTTTGGAAAACACAACAGGGAATGCTGGAAAGGCTTAGCAAAGCCCAGTTGCAAGAAGGCATATCCATTGCAAATCTGTAGAGAAAGGGAAATTTAAAAAAAAAAAAAAAAAAGCAGATAAAAGTTTTTTAACTAATGAGCAGGTTCTGCCTATGTGAAATGGTTTTTTTTAATGCAGACATGTTACCAATGAAATATATTTGTTTTAAGTAGCTGAAAGATCTGTTTAATATTGTTTATAGAAATCACATATAGTATATTATGATACATGTGATACTCATTTTTCTCTTGTGTTTTTATAGTAAAAATGAAGATGAGAACATGTTGCTGGACAACATGCTAACTTTAACTATACCTTTGAAATATGAGACAGAGTTAAATGTTCATGGGTAAGTCAGCTATTGCTAAACCTGCACATCCATAGAACTGTTGTCTTGTTACCACTTTAACTTCCCAGCATTTTAAATGCAAGTGTGATGTAGCTGAAAAATACTGGGAATGAGATGGCACAGCTGTCCTGGGGTCTGACCCACACTTCTAAGATCTCGCTACTGTGAGATGACACCAGTTACATCATCTGTGATGCTTCACACGTGTCTCTTAATAGATTAATATTTTTTAAGGAACTAGAATATTTTTTATAGAAAGAGGTATTTGGTAAGAACACAGCAGATCCTCAGGTTCCTTGCTTAATGTGGGTTATACTCAGAGCTTCTTGTGGGGCATCCACAGAGCATGGTTTTGGGTGGTTTTCTGATTCATCTGCCTTTTTAAAAGGAAAGAATACAGAGGTAAAAGACTTCTCAGTGCTTCACATTTTCTTAAATGCAACCTTGGGTATTTTCTTAGAACCAATCTTCTGGATATAGCATGGAGCTGAAAGTTATGCTAATGATATATAGCAATTCTATTAATTAACAATTTCTAATCTGTTTTAGATTTGTGTCACCAGCTTCATTTTTTTATGGAACAAATGAGAAAGATTCACCACTTACATGTATGAAGGAGAATATCAACTTCACTTTCCATGTAAGCTTTTCTTTGTAAACCCTCTTATCCTTGTTATGAAGGTTAATGCTTAGATTTCCAGTGTATCTAATTACAGTCTTCACAGTTAATAAGGAAACTTCTTAAAAGTACAAGGGCATAGTGGGCAACTTCTGTGTATTACTGATGGGAAGTGGCTGGTAGTTCCTCTGGGAACACTTTTTTTGATCTGGGCAATCTTCCACTGAATGGTCAGAGAAAAAATACTTTGCACAACTGAGAGTGGTAGAGCAGTTGTGATTTGGCACTGGTTCCATTAGGAAACACTTTGAAAGGAATTGCCTTTTAGTAAGCAAAAAGAACTAGGAGCTCCTTATAAAGAGTATCTATAGGTATAACATTTGTCATTGGTGGATTAAAAGCAGGAATTGGACACTAATCTCCTAGTTCCTTTTTCACACTCTCCTGGAAGGCAGTCTGTATGACCTCAGGAGAGCCATTGCAGATTAGCACTTGTTACTCCTTGGGTTCAGAGAGGTGAAGAATTCTGCAAATCTGCAGAATGAATGTAGGAAAACATGACAACTTCTAGCAGAATCCTTTTGTGATAGATTACAATGCAGGTGCTACCCCATTCTGTGAAATTTTATGTATTTATACTTAGAGAAATTATAAGAATTATTATATAAATTATTTTAAAATGTGTGTTTATATATATATATATATATAAATTGTTACTTGAATAGCCACCATGAATTAAATAAGTATGTTTCATTTTCCTCCAAAAGGTTATCAATGCAGGACCAAGCATGGCCCCAAATACAAGCTTAGAGATAATGATACCTAATAGTTTTCCACCCCATGACTTCAAATTATTCAACACCTTGGATATCAAGGTAAGCGCAGGTTACTTAATATAATTTTATTACCTGTAAGAATTCTGTGAAAGAGGGAAGCAGGACAGAGCAGAGCTAGGTAATAATTATGTGTTCAGTTTCTATTGATTTCTTTCAAACATACCCAATATTGCTCATTAGAGCTCCACTGAATTCAGTGAATCCATTTCTGCAGAGCTTGGTTCTTTGCATGTATCTATTTGTTTGCCAGTTCTTTCCTCCTGTTAAGTAGCAGATTACAGTGTATTAAAACGAAGAAATTTCTGCATTGGGTAACTCTTTTAAAGACTCTAGTCCATCAGTTTTAATCATTTCATATCAAACAGGACATGTATTATTATGCAGAATATATAGCATAGTCTTTCCTTTGTAGAATATTAATATTAATATTAATAAGAATCAGCTAAAATAGGGTGTAAAAGATTCCTTGTGTCTATAATATGTCTAAATATGCCTATAGTAGCTGACTCATAGGAGCACAAAAAAAAACCCTCAGGCCCCTTTCTGGTTTAATCATATGTACTTCCCAAAATGTTCTGTGTAATTCAGTGTACATAGAAGCTTACAAATTTGTTAGCTGTGGTGAAGCAGAGTGAAAAAGAACAGGATGATCTTCAGCCCAATATGTTTTAGAATTCTGAAAGTAAAAGCTGTATTCCTTTTTGAGCTTCTTGCCTTCCAGGAATCTGTATTTTGATTGTTACCTGCTGATTAAATTTGAACACTCATGTTATTTTTATTTCTAGACCACAGTTGGACAATGCTCCTACAATAAATATCCCAGAAACTGTAATGCAGATGAAAAATATGAAAACATAATAAAGGATGTTGTCACTTTCTTTTCAAAGCCTGCTAAGAGACAAATGGTAAGGTCTGTCTTTTGGCATCAGTGGGAAATAATTTACTGTATGAATGAGCCTTAAGACATTTAATATAATGAGGCCAGTAGAGTGGTCTTCCAAGGATTTGTGGTGGGACTTGTGTGACACATTCAGTGTGATCAGAAGTGACTTTGGTGAAAGAGGAGAGAACTGAGATGAGGAAATCCTGGATGTCAGTGTGGAGTCACAGAACCAAGTGGGGGGGGCAAACAGAATGGCAGAACAAATTCAATAATAAATCAAAATAATGCACATGGGCAAAAGTGTTAATATTAATTATATGAAGAATGCAGATCAAATATCCATTGCTTTTCCCACATAGAAAATGTGCCATTGAATGTAACTAATAGGTGCCAGGTTCAGAAAAACCCAAAAGTAGTACTGATGGCAGAAATCTTCACTGAAGTGTGTTATGAATGCTAAAAATAAGTGAATTCAAAGGGAGACTATACAAGTTGATAGGACTGAAAGTCAGTATGAATTACAAAATATATAGAAATAAGTTTTGGTTCAGAAAGTTCTTTTTAAGAATATTTGGGAGCATAAAGTCCATTCCTATTTCTGTTTATGATTATGGACCCTGCTGAGGATCAGATACTCGACTATGTAGTCCAAACTAGAAGCAATAAATCTGGTGTTACACTTTGCAGAGTTTTTTCTCCTAAAAATCTTTGTCCTGCATCTTGTTTTTGATAAAGTCCTATGTTATTTAATACTTTCATTTTAGAAGCTGGACATTTTAAAATCTGTTTATTTGGGACTTTAAGCATGTTCTAAGCTAATGAATGACTTTAAGCTAATGATTGGACAGCCTGCATTAGGATATCAAGTCAAAACCTAGGTATTGCAGTCTTTAGGCAAAGAGTACAAAAAAGCAATCTTGTACATGATTGCCCTCACTAAAGTGTAATGAAATGGGCCTTAGCTGTCAAAGCGTGAGGATCAATCCACTGTGCCATACTGGATACCATATATTCATTGTCATTTATCATTCTTTATATAAAAGCTAATTTGAAATAACATCTAAAAAAATCTCTACATCTCTACAGATTGTTACAATTGTTATTTAGCAATTAAAAAAAAATTGAATTTTTAGGCAAAGTGACCTGTTGTCTCCTTTAAAAATTAGGTTGGCCCCTAATACTGTTCTTTAAGCACACATAGATTGACAGGGATGGATGACAAGATAGTTAAACCCTGACCTTTGAAGAACAAACAGGGATCTTTGTTTTACTCCGTTCCTGAGTGTCTTTAATACTAAGATGATAAGGCTGATTATCTTAAATTTCAATCTTTCCCTCCTTTCTACAGTACTGCATGAAAAATGACAGCCTTTGCTTACAAATACACTGCAAGCTTGGAAATATGGAAAGTGGAAAAGAAGCAACCATTCAGTTACATCTGGAGGCTACTCCATCACTTTTAGAAATGGTAACACATGAATTTTTCATACTTGAGGGGAATATTTCAAGGCACATTTGCAGTATTCTCTGCATATAAATTTTAGGTATTAATATATTTTTGCTAGCAATACGATTAAATCCAAATCTTTTAGGTGTTACGTGTATTATGTTCTCAATGCCAAGCCTCAAGGTGATCTATGAATAAAAGAAAACTACTGAAAAATATGTATTTTAGATGATCACTGTATTTTATAGTATGGATTGCTTTGCTTATTCTGGCTGGTTTATGTAGGATCGGGATTTAATTTCAACTCAAAATTATACTTTTCTAAGAAAAGCACTGTGGATGTGGACTTAAGTAAAATCCAGCTGGGCTTTCCTCCAGCTTCTGGTACTAATTTGTTTCATGATAAGAAAAGGGCACCATTGTATGTTTGTGAGAGATTCTGTTTCTGTGAGCAGCTGTGTTCCCATTTTTGCTGGGTAGGAATTAATGTGTTGAAGTTATTTTTTAAAAGATAGGATTATTTTTTATTTTATTTTTAATCAGGATGATGCATCGGCATTGAAGTTTGAAGTAAAAGCAACAGCCTCACTGGAAAAAAATGAAAAAGTTATTGAACTACACAAGGACAAGCAAGTTACATATGTAAGAATTCTCTTAATTAATTTGTGATAAACTTATTAAGAAGAAACAGCAATTAAAATTGTGGAATTTTAGACATGCACTATGAATACAGTGTTAATTAGTTAACTAGGAAAATTAATTTCATTATTTGTTCTAGTATATTTTACAGAAAAAATAATCAGTTAGCACTAAATTTATTTTTTGCTTTCCAGGTCTATTTGGAAGGAATACATCACCAGAAGCCAAAATACCGTGTTACTGTGCTAATTATTGGAATAGGCTTAATAATTGGTGTTATCCTGTTTTTGCTTCTTTCATTCATATTATGGAAGGTAAGTTTTCAGTATTTCTCAGTTGTTCTCAAGTCAGGAGTTCACAATCATTGGGATCTGTTAATGCAGGCTAAAAGATAAATATTTTATTATGATCTAATACAATTATGATTATTTTCTAAACAAACATAATTCATTCAATAACTTGTGTTTTTTTCAAAATATTTCTCTATTTTTTTTTCTTTTTATCTTCTGCATATTCTACACCTTGTTATTCATCACCACAAACTCCATCTCATGTCTTATATATGGCATTTCACATTTGCAAATTATTTATATAATTTAATGATATCAAATGGATGATGCAAAATGCAGCACATTTAATGTCATTTGACATGTGATGACTAAAAGTCTACAACATAGTTTCATACCACAATAAAATGCTTTATATTTTAAACTTTAAGATGAACGCTAAAAAAATATCCTGGGCTTAAGTAAAAAAGGAAACTACAAAGGAAGCAGTGATTGAGTGATCAGGACTACTGGTAACTGCTTTATCCACATGCAGATTTTCTCCATCCATCCATCATTTTTTTCCAGGGAAATGTAGAAATGAAAAAAAATTTAACAGGGAAGTTTTATTACCATTTACCATTTTTTTAAAAACAGCTGATACTGTTATTGTAGACCAATCCACATGTCCTTATTCCTTGCAGAAGAGCATCAGCCTCACAAAAATCAAAAGAAAAAGCACTTTTTTGACTTGATTACAGGGTATGACAAAGCAATGGTCATCTGTCCTAAGCATTATATATATATATATGCATTTTATTTTTGTTCATGTTACATGGTTTAGATTTGAAAAGAAACATTTGCTGACAACAGATTCCAAAATTATGTATTGCAGATTGGCTTTTTCAAAAGACAATACAAACCTGTCCCTCAAGACAAGAACAGAAGTGAGAGCTGGAGTTTTACAACTGGAGACAAAGATGAATAAGATGGCAAATAAACATTTGATTTAAAATGAAGAATTCCAGATACAAGTTAATTCACAGGAGAAACATCTGTGGCAAGAAAACTAGCCTTGAGCTCACTCACTCTTTCAAAGTACATTTTATTTTCTTGCACAGTATGGAGGACTACACCTTAGAGTACTGTTGCTTTTCTAATGTGACAATGGTAAAAACAGTTTGTTTTAAAGTCTCCTAGTTATATTTAAAATTCCATATATATATATGTGTGTGTGTATATATAAGTGTGTCTGTGTGTATATATACATATATGTATATATGGTTTCAAACAGCCAGAAGAACACTAAAGATAAAGAAAAGAAGAATTACTGGAAAGAAGAATTTCTAGAAAGTAACAACATTTGGCCAGTCCCAGAAAACAAGATCTTGGACACATTAGCATGGGTTACTCTCTTCAAGTTTCAATAATCTTTTGGTTAGACATTCAAGAACAACTCCTTCATCTTGCCTTGGCAGTTTTAGAAGGGTAAATTAGCTTAAACCAATAGCAGGAGTTTAAGTAAGTAGAGCACGTGGAAGGAGAAAACAGCTCTCAGAACCTCTCTCTCCTAGGCTTCTGAAGGTACCTGCATAAGCTTTGGCTTACCAAGCACAGCCAAAACACTGCAGAGACTTAGACATCCAGGAATGCCAAAGGTGGATTCAAAGCAGGTAATTCTGTGGGGTAGGCTAGAGATACACCACAGAATCCTCTCTGGGCTGTAGAAAGAGTAATGTATTTGAGATCGTGATGTGTAGCATCTTGCTATCATGCTACTTGCAAGCATGACATATATTAGTTGTTTCATCCTTTCCTCAGATGCTGGTGCCATGAGTTTTGGATATTCCTGTGTTTTGTTTTGTTTTTAAAGCAAGTATTTATTTTTATTTATTTGAAGATTTTTCTACAGTACCAAGGATAGTAATATTTAGTACTGGCATTCTTTTGGAACCTGAAAAAAACCACTTCACATGATGACAAAACAGAGAAACATGTGCCCAAAATCTCCAAGTGCTAACCTTACTGGGCCAAATTTTATCTTTAGATGTGCCACTCCTTGCCTGAAAGTACTTAATAAGGCAGTCATTTGGAGAACTAACTTGAGTTCTTGTGAAGTTTTCAGCTAAATACCACCCAAACAGGCATCCTCAGAAAGCACTCAGTACGACGACAAATGCCTGAATAGAAGCAGGGTTCAAGCCACTGTGTTGCTATACGGTAAGTTTTTTCAGCTAGCTAAGTTTGCACTGCCACCTAGCTTTGGTGAAATAGTACAAGCCAGGGGGGAAAAAACCCACACCTCATTACTTTGTTTGCCATTACAACTAGAAAATGTACAGCTTATTCAGTAAATTAATTTATTGCAAAGGCAGGATGCAATTATGACCTTTCTTGTTGTGCCTTTGATGTCTCTCTGAACTGCAAGGAGAAATGAATTATACATACAAAGGTAAATGTGTACATACTCTCTGAAGCTACTCTGTCATACAGGAATTAGCCTGAGACTCAAAAGTGATGCAGAGTGCCTTCAGGTACTGTGTTTGGTACCATAAATGCCACATTGTTCACAGATCCTAAAAGTACTGGGGACCATTTTGTAACTTATTTCCTTTCACTTCATTTGATGACAAAAATGTGCCTCACTGCACATCAAATCTCTCTCAAAATCTTCTGTAGTGTAAGGACAAATGAATGTGCATATTTTTTTAATAAGAAAATCAAGTATGTGAATAATGAAATATTGTCTTGCAGGTTTGCGAAAATATACACAAAATGCTTATCATCTTCCAAAGGGCTTTAGTGAATTCTTGCACTTTAACTCTTATCTTTCAGCAGAAATTAGGTTCATATTACAACATATTGTGGAAAATATACCTCAAATGCTGGAAGAAGCGTTAATAATGGTTTTAGTAGAAACAATGCAAAGAGATGAAACTAAAGCATTTTATTTATCTTTGAAATAGTTTACCTAAGTCACTACTTGTGATAAGGTTGTCTTGGAAATTGTATACTTCTAATTCAGATTTTGTTATTAACATGTAAGTATTGGCTGCCTGTTCTTAGGATATAAAGCCAAAGTCAATTAGCTTTTATAAACCAGGCTGACAAATTATGAATGTACAGTGTCCTGATGGTGACAAGATTAAAAAGTACCATTTAATTTTCTTTTATTAAAGAGAACCCCAACAAGTTATACACATGAATGCCGTTTCTTTTGCAAGTTCAATTATTTTGTAAATTTTCAGTTATGTAAAAAAACCAGCTATATATATACTTTATATTTAACATTAACTACTTACTGAAGAAAGAACTTGAAGCAACTCACTCTAGTCAGAGCTAATGCAGATTTCATACCATTATTTGTCACCCACCTTCTGAACGATTCACAGACTGGTGAACAGGAAAATATTCATTATCCTGATTGTCCTGCAGATGAACTTGGTGGTCTGCTACTTTTCATCATCTCAAAGAAAGCAAGTTCCCAGAAATTATATGGGTTTAATTTGTTGTAATCTCAAATAATTGTATCAAATATATAGTAAATTATACACTCCCCACAAACACTGATAAAAATTATAGTTATGTACTATAAGGAAATTATAAAAATTTAAGTCAAGTCTAAGTTACTTATGAGAACTTTATTCTCAACAACAAAAGCTATGCTGAGTATCATTTCAGTACTGGGATAGATAAAATATTAAAAATATTTTGTACAAAGTGTAGTCTTTCACATATTTCAGCAAAGAAAAGCCATACAAGACATCAGCATAATCTTTTGTATTACTGTTTGACTAGAAGCAATTTGAAAGAAAATACATTGTGGCAATATTAACAATTTTAACTAGAAAATGAAGTATTTGATTAAATAAGTCAATCAATCTATATTTTACCACTATTCTTCAACATGAGATGCTGTCATACCTTCAATCTATTTGATCTGAGATACCTGATAATATGGATAGCAGCAGCAGAATTAAAAAGTATCTTATGCTATATTTATTGTAAAAGCTAGGCTAATTTTAAAGAAAAAAAATATCTCAACCCCCAAATTTATATGAGAAAAATATAGTAAGTTTCCAATTTTTTTTTTAAGCCTAGCAGTTTCTTTACAGTTAAATACAATCTGATAAAAATTTAAAACCAGAAATATTAATATCCCAGTTAAGTTTCAGCTATGATGATTTAATGTGACCTTGGAAAGCTGTGCTTAGAGGCAAGAAAACGATCCTTTCATCCAGAACTTGCAGTGTGTTCTTTCTATATGCAACTGCATGTTGCTTGGAAACTCTCCAGGTCATCAGTGTTCACTCCATAGAGATTGATAAGTTGAGGATGCACACTGTGAAGTGAGGAAATACAACTTAATGAAGTCAAGCAACTCTTGCAATGGGTGTGGAACTTTTGGGGGTTCAGAGGAGAACAAACATATGAGCTGCTATGCAGAATAAAGCTGGGTGAATTATATATTTACCTTTAAGATTGTGTTTAAAAGTATATATTATGTATCCTATAACATGATCTGACTTTTCTATTATATACCAGACTTACTGTGAGCTCTTCATTCAATTAATCCTGTGTTGCAGAAGCCACCACCCATTTAATTTCACTGACAATCCTTCTATTTCCCAGTGTGGTCTCTTTCTTAGATCCTGGATACTCAGACTATTCTCAAGCAGCAATAAGTTTCCCATAGTTGAACAGCTATGCATTTTTATTAACCTTACACACACTTCTTTCCAAGCAGGGATCCTTATCCCAAAGGCAGCTGCTCCCAAGAGTCACAGATATCTGTATCCATCTGTTCTCCTTCATGAAACTGAAGGGTAAAGTAACAGGCATAAAGAAGAGAGCAAGTGGAGCTAGAAGCTGATGGAAGTACCAGAAAGGAAAGGCCATGTGGGTCCCAACAAATGTTTCCAGACTGGCAGAAGGCAACAGGGCAGAGGCCTTTGAGCCATGGCAAAAGGGCCAGAGGGTGCAGTGCTCAGCAGAACCATTCCTACAGCACTGACAGCTCATTTTGGGTGTCATCTCTGTTAGATACAGATATAATACATTTCAGATGGAAGTACTATGTTACATGTATGCAGTCCTTAAACTTAATACTTACCAAATGTGAACTTCTGATGCTTCTTCCATTAAGTCCCCATCTATGTTCCAAGGGTAATTTCCTTCTGCAGAAGCAGCATTCAAATATGTGCTGTCTTTGTCATCAAGCCCACTTTTAAGCCTTGGTTGTACTTTTACTTCTTGAACTGTGTAGGTCTCAACAAAGGGAAAATTGAACTAAACCAAACACAGATATATATTAAATGGAGATGAAAGATAGAGGTGGGAGCTTAGCAACAAACTGGATTACCTGAAAATAAAAGCTTTTTTTTTTTTTTGGCCTTAAGTAAATAGGAACACTAAAATCAAGCTTTGACCATGAGGCATTATATATTCCAGCTAGCATATAGATTAACTTGCTATTTTTATCCTAAATAGAGCCTCAGAAAGAAATGAAACAGTTCCGTTTCCCACACAGACTTGCTCAGTTTACAGGATTTTTTGCATACACCAACAGGGCACATGCTTTCAGAATATGTGAAAGTCCAAGCAGATTCTTTCCTGTTCTCTGTCCATTAGTGGTAATCCTGTCCTAGACAAGCCTGGTTAGAATTCTAGTTAAAGGTCATCTTTGGTTTAAAGGAGGGTTCACAGCTCCTTGTCTAATTTCTAAGTACAAAAGCAGAGAGAAAAGTAAAGTCCAAAGCATAACTGGAAAGGATAATCTGTTTCCTGAACGCAGCTGTTGGTGCTGTCACATGGAATTGTCATCCACTTCTCACCCTAACTCTCTGACTGTTGATGAATCCAAACCTAAGCCTTCTTGTAAAAGTGATTTCACCTAATCCTGAAACATTTGAATGAATACCAGTGTGCTTAGGCTGGGCACTGGGTATTTAGGACAGCAATAAAGCACTGTGTTTGGATGCCTCATTTTTCTCTTAGAACACAGAACAATGACCACAATTTTCAAATGCAATTCTGCAAACATTCATAACCAGGTGGAATGCATACCTGCTAAAAATCAATGCTTTATAACCCACTGCTACTGGCAAAGCATGCAGTGATCTGCTGAAATGAGGGACTTCACTTATTTCTTACAAAGAGGTGCATGATGTCCCCCCCCCCCCACAGTCTGTATTATCAGTCTCTGTTGTAAAAAATTTAAACACAGCATACTTTGCACTTTCCACTAACACATAAACACTTTACTGTGTTGAAAGGGCTTTACACCCAGAAAACTACAGTGCAACACAACTACAATTTAAACCACAACAGATGGGCTGAAATAGGCTAATCGGTATTAGTCTAGTGACTTAAAAAAAAGAAAAAACCCAAAAAACAAAACCAAACCAAAACAAACAAAAAAACCCCCAAAAACCAACAACCCAAACAGATAAAAAGAGGACTAATGTATTCTGACAGGAAGCTAAGTCTCCTTATGAGGATGCTAATGTTAACTCTTGCACAGCATGTCTACCTTCACAATTACCTTTTCTTTTTGTAATCAGCAGAAGGGAAATTTGACAGTACCTGATTTCTTACACTGGTGTATCTTTTCAGGTGTTTTATAAATTCTGTGCGAGAAGTATTTTGTACAACAATAAGAGCCATGCTTCCATTATTCAACCTGAAAAGCAATCCAATTTAGTTCTCATGAGAAAATTCATTACTTTGAAAGTTAAAAAGGCCATACAAAACTCTGGATTTTTAAAAAAGGCAACCAGAAGTAAAATAATTAAATGTGTAAAGTCTTTTTGCTAAAAAAAATACCAATAACACTCCACTATCTATAGATCACTATAAAATACCCAACTGAGGTTAGCATCTATGTATTTCTGAAATACACTGTAATAATAAAATTTTACTCCCTTATCAATATCCATAATTTACTGAAGGTAATACATATAATTTTTAAAAATGCTTTTCTATTTAGATTATTTTTAGACATCAGGGTTCACAAATTTGTCTTGATGCTTTTCTCTCCAGTGAAGTATAATGATTACTACATGTGAGCATCACAGCACGGTGCTAATCATTATATTTGGGCTTGCATAGCACAGCCAAAGGTATCTTGACATGTTTATGCAAATTTATGGCAGTAACACTACAGCTACAGGCAGCAGTCAAAGCTTTGATTCCACTTCAAATGTCCTCACATGGCAAAAACCTCTTGGGGAAATCAGGACTCAGTGGAGAAACCTGACTGAGTTTTGCTGATGCTTCCATAATGGACTTGAGTCTCTAACAATTAGTGCAACCTTTAGGTTTCCTGCATTCACTATATTTCTGCTATTTAATATGAGAAATGAAGCACCTGTCTGATGAGTCTTCTTTTCCTACCCTACTAGCAGACTACACTCCTAAGATATTATATAAAAAGGGAGGGAAAGAAAAATAATGTCCTTACATGAGAGGCTAGGGAACTAGTGAACAGCTACACTGTGGGAGAAACAGGCACAAGAACTGCATGGAGTGGCCATAAAATGTCACCAAGGAACAGGTACCAGAACAGATGGAAAAGAATAAGCAAAGCTAAAACCCAACAGTTTATTCGTTCGTGTCAGAATTTTTCTACTGATTGGTATAAAACACACTAAATGCTACACAAAGTTCTTAAGAGGGGAGAGAATCAGGGCGCTATCTTGAAGTATATGAGGCTTGGTTGGACTCCTGTATCAAAGAAAACTTCTCATTGAGAGTTTCATCAACAATGTGTGTCTACATTGTTTCCAAGAAGCCAGATTCTACCAGACCAGCCAGTAATTTTGAAGAAAAATACCTAATGAATTCTAAACCACATCTATTTTTACCTAATGACTGAAACAAACCAGGCTCATTTAAAAAACTTCCCTGACTGCTGGATATTTTTATATATTTATATCTGTGTCTGTTTCTGCATGCTTTTGAGGGAACAGACTTAATTTCATGTTCAGCTACAGAGTTTGTACTTGCTATTCTGCTTAATAGTCAACTGGATGCATCAAGTACATATATTTATCACCTGCTAACTGTTTTGATCACCACAAACCATGTTCTCAACGATGAACTCAAGGCAAAATGAGTCAACATCAACAACCAGATTACACACATTTGTTTCTCAAAACCCCACATGCAAGAAGCTACATATACCCAGGTTCAAGGGGAAAAAGAAAAACAAGGAAAGAAAAAAAAAAGGAAATAAAAAGAAGACAAATGTGAATCTTGGTTCTTCATACCAGGAGAAACAGCCATACTTAATTTTTGTTGGCTGTAAAGCAGAAGATGAAGGGTACCTTTATATCAGAAAACCTAAAATAAAATCCAAGACTGCAGTTTCTACATATAGCCACATCCTATGACAGATGACTGCTCAATGGCTACTACTTAAGTCAGACTTGCCAACTAATTTAATCACTGCAATTATCTACTCATTATTCTAGTTAGACTGCTTGACCTTATTTGCCTGATCCAAAAACTGATTACAATTCCTGGGATTATCAAGTCTGCTGCAGTCCATGCTCCCTCCCCCATTCCAAAGGGTCTAGACTACCTAAACACAGGCTTGTATTCTGAGAAAAGCCAAGGTCTTAAGGTAAGATGTCAGAATTTATAGACATGACTAATTCTCTAAACCCCTACTGACCTCGTATTAGGTGCCAAGCCTCTTGGTGCCATTGAACACAGACAAGGGATTGCCATAATGCTCACATTCAGGAAGTGGCCCTGAATTTTCTGCCATTGATCCTTGCTACCTAAATATAACAGAGTAATTCCATGTTACTCCAGTTTAGCCGGCCACGGCTTACTTGGAAATAATCAAAATAGCAAAAACTCACCCTTTTTTCTCATTTTCTCTTTCTTCTTTCTAAAAGAGTAGAAGCATGGAGGTTAAATAAGTCATTTCAGCACATTTATACAGCAACTATTTTAGCAAATAGTAAGATGTCAGTGGAAGAGAGGAACTGATCAGCCTAGTTATACTGCATGAAAGACAGCTTTGTAACAAATCATCCATATTCTATAGTGAACATTTTAGAAAGTACAAATTTGCAGTTGTCAAAACATTTTTAAATTTTTTTAAGGATTGTTTTACCTGATGATAAAATTTGACTATAATTAAGAATTTTTAACATTTTAACTTCACAGACACTTTTTTGTAGCTTTGGAATTGTATGACCCAGTTTTACTCACCTGTCATTCCCTTGAGAGTCTTCCTGTGGAACTTGTAGAGGTAGAAATGACAGTTCACATTCCTCTGGCCTAGAGAAGATATTTACCATCATGTTAACCAATATTCTGACTGCTTGGCAGTCTTTTATCCATGTTAAGATGATTTTAAGGAGATGCTAATTATGAAGAATTTATGTCCTCTTTAACTTCTGAGAGGGATATACATCACATCTGAGTTAAATCTGCCTGCAATTAGGAAGACAGCTAAACTACTGTTTTCTGTATTTTTAATTATTGCATTATCCTCAGGAAAATGAGAAATAGGAGAAAGATATAAGAGCTCAGGGCATACTTGAGTTCTGCCAGTGTTTTGATAAAAGCAAAATCCTTCCTCTGATTGGAGGGCATCCAACGATGCTTTTCAGCCAAAGCCAAAGTCCTTGCACCAAACCCAAACATAGCTGAGAACCCGAACCTCAGGAGCTTGCTTGGAGTACTGAAAGTACAGACATCCACTGGCTGAATATGTCCTAAAATCAATAAAGATCAGAAAATACAAGTAAATCTGTATTTCAAATGGAAGGCAATTTCCCATTTCTTTTCCACCCAAGTTAGCTGCAGAAAATACTCCACTTTTTGCTCTTTGGGAAGTCAAATTTTAGTAATGCAAACCAAAGTCAATCTTCATAGAACTAAGCAATAAAAAAAAAAGCATCCTAGAGAGCAATGTTCAGATGCTTCAAAAAGTTAAAAAAGTTACAGTGAAAACTCAGCTACTTTATCAGGGCACAAAAGGTCTGACCCTTAATTCTATTCAAAGTTTCAGCAATTAGTATCAAATAAAATGTAACATTGCTACATAAATATTTGCAACCATTTCACCAATCACTGTGTACTGGAAGTGTTATGGAAGCTCTTAATACAGGTTTTAAATGTATTTCTGTTTACAGTTATAGAATTTAGGCATCTTATTCTGTTCAAGAATAGTATATATCAATTTTTTGTGTAATAGAACCGGGGTGATTTCCATTAGATTGTCTCCAATTAGAAAAGACAGGTTTACATTTTGCCTTTTATATGACATGCAGAATGATTTTTTCCAACACCTTACTTGGGACAGAGATGAGACTAACTGGCCAGCAGAGATCCACAACCTTTGGTACTAAACTGCATTCAAAGAATCACAACCTGTCCAGTACATCATAAATGAGGATGGGATAATTTAGGTTAAAAAGTCTTACAACAGCTTAAAATGATAAAGCATATTGGTGTGCCTTTATTAAACCACTGGTTACAGCAACATTCTAAATGCTGTTTCATTATCTAAAATCTGATAACATATGTAAAAATATTTACCCATTACAATGTGCAATGCTGCAGTCACTGCATGCTTAATACCATAGAGAGTGTGGGCCAAAATGTTAGAGGTACCTGTAAAAGGAAACACAAACCATTGTAAAAATTATATATATATATATATATATATATATATATATATATATAAGGAAAACTACACACATCACCTTTGGAATTAAGAAAATGAAACAATCACTGGATTTTCAGGAAAAGACAAAAAAAAAAACCAACAAAAAAACCCTCACACATTGCTCAGTCTTGGTAAGAGCAAGAATGCTGAATAGTACAAATTGCAACCATTAAAACTTCCTTCGATTTATCTCCCTGAAAATCACGTCTCTATCTAAGTGTGGTACTGAGGAACTGTACTAGAAGGCAAATTATCTAATAAGATAGATTTGGCAAATAGCCAGCCAGTGTAAAACTGCACATTTCCCAGTCAAAATTCTACTAGATCTAAGATAGCTGTTGTACATCTTCCAGGCTACATTTTAGATAAGAAGCAATAATGAATAATTTTAATTACTACACAACAGCTTTACACATGAGAACACATCAGTGACTCAAAAAGAGAGAAAAATTGTTGACTTGTATTCAGTGCATAAAAAAATTGACCCATCTCACTTGTCTTTGTTGTTTCCTGGAGGCTGGCAGAGCAGTTGCACCACTAGCCATAGGACAGAAGAAGTTAATTTTTTTGAAACAAGAGAATGAGCAGTAAATCATAATAGTAAACAGAAAAAAAGTAAAGAACTAGCAATGTGAGCATGGGGTTGGAAAACAGTGGAAAACTAGTGATTGGTTTGTAAAAGAAAGAAGCAGGATTATGGAGATCCATGCTTGGTGATGACTGATCTGTCAAGTCATTTTACCTGTGTAAGAAACATGGATATACAGGGAAATTTTTCCCTTCTGCTTTAATGTATAGGACATAAAATACTGTTATCATCTGACTTTAAAACAACAAGTTATTTTAAAAATCCAGAACAGGGAATTGTTGCATCTTTCCTAAATGGTTATATTTTTAACGGATTTTTCTTGTTGATCACATCTTAGCCAAGCTGCAGGGCCATAGGATTCCCTTCTGCTGATAAAGAATCAGGGCTTGCCACCAATGAAGCAGAATATTGACCATTTTAATTAAGGGATGAAGGAGTCAACAGCAGATTATAATGACAAAATAACAATTTAGAACCTAACAATTCCATGAAGGAATGAGTTTAGTTAGATTTTCAAAGAATTATCTTGCTGCTTGCATTATTTCATATGTTAGAGCAACATTTCTGGATGGTGAATTTGACTTAAGTTTTGTACACTTAAACTTGGCTTTCAAAAGTGAGGGAAAGAAGAGAGGAAAAGAAAAACTATCACGTTTCAAACAAGAGACACTTAGAATTTAAATAAGCACTTTAAAATACCCTGTAGCAGACTGAAAAAATGTGTTCATCCCAAAGTTCTGCAATCTTTGCTGTCACATCAGTGGTAGAAAAAAATACTAAATTTAGAAAGACTGATGTACATAATTACAAAGCTCTTACGAGGTCTTGTCATTCTTATTCAGGAGCAGATGCTTTGATTCTTTCCAACAATTTCTCTAAATAAGAATCTGTAAATTATCTGGGAATTGTACCTCAACATCTCACAGCGCACTCTTAGGCCCTTAGAGCACCTCAGTCTGAAAGTTATTCAAAGTACCCAGAACTTCATGGAAAGCCTTCATAATGTCAGAGAGAGAAGCTCTGAGTAAGGCTTTCTGGGTTCCTACTATGTGTAGGAAATAAGTGGGGTACATCTATTAAAATAACATATACAAGACAGTCTTTGAAGATAACTCCTGCAGAGGTACATGGAAGAAATCAGATTATATACAGTGTATTCCTTGACCAATTAAAAAAAATATTAATTCACATTTCTCAGAATTTTAAAGGTTACTATACTATTAATTTCCTTCTTTTCCTAAAAAAAAAGGCAGTTTAAATATACAGCAAATTGGTATTATGAAATACTCTGAAAGAAGATAAGTTCAAAGCTAAATGCAAGTCTGCTTTTTTTCTCCTAAAAGAAAGACTCTCTAGATACACAGGAAGTCCAGTTTATTAAGAATATTACCATTTCAATAATTCATATCCCATAACTTATATTCAACAACTCAAGTAAAAGTAATTTGAATTTTCTTTTCTGTAAAATATGCATTAAAAGAAAAGGCAAAAAAATGCAGCTCTAGATTTTGCATTTACTATGCAAAAAATTACCAAGTTTTTCACTTTAGTGAGCATAAAGTACAGTTCTATTAAAAAAATTCAGGGACAAAAAAATATGTTTGACCTAAAAAGCAGTTCTTCACAGAAGAATACAAGTATATGCCCAACACCATTTCATGTTTGAATGATTTCTGACACTTAACCTGTAGATTCAACTAATTCTGCTTAGCCAGTGAAGGCAGCTAACGTAACAGAGCCAAATACTCAGGTATTTCCTACAGTCAAATTCTTTTCAGCTCTTATGAACTTTTACAGGAACCTCTCTAAAACAAAAGAAATCACAGACACAAAGAACAGATCATTACAAGTCATGCAAATAATGTTTGTTTCCTACAAGTTGATAACAAAGTAGTTGTTATTCTGATAAAATATTTTTCTTTGTCATTGAAGATCAAGCTAATAAAAGAGCACAAGACAGAACACACTTCTGCTGATCAGGCTTGGTATGTCTTAAAAATGGGATTCCTCCTGTAAGTAAGAGTAATTTATCAATACAGATGGCAGCAAGACAGGAGCTGGTCACAGATTCAAAACCAATCTTCATACTGACTTTAATGAGAGTTAAATCTCTCATTCTTGCTAAACAGGACAGGCACAATTAATTGCATCTTTCTCTGAAATCTGTGTAGTTCCTTAACATCTGGAGAAGTAAACAAGGTAAAAGCCCACTCTTTCATGGCTCCCAAGAAAATAAAACAAGTACTGCCTGTGTTCAGAAACATAAATAATACATCTACCCTTCCACAAGTCGAAGATCTAGGACTTTGCAGCAGCAAGTAACATAAATTTCTCTGAAAAAAACTCTTCATACATTCCTAGCAGCATTTTTATCCCAGTAACAACTGAATAGTGTCTCATTACAGAGGTCCTTTACATCAGGATACCATACGAAAAAAATGCTTATAATCAGAACCAAAACAATGACAGTTATAATGCAAAAAAATAATAGAAGATTTGTGGACTTGTGATAATTCAGCAACAGTGGTTTTAACACCATTATTAATCTTCCCAAGTCATCTATACCTTTTCTATTCATGCTCAGAATATTATTTACCATTAATAAGAGTGTTCCCCTAAGTAATGGGTCTGCAGCGTTGGTCACATTTTAGTTCTTACTCCAACTACTCAGTTTACTGTAAAAGGTTGTGTCCATTCAACTCCAGCATTTGTCACCATCATACTGCTAAACAAAGAAGATTTTATTATTTAAAAATATAACTATATTCAAAATATTAACCCCTTTTCCTGCCACCACAAACAACTTTACTACAACCTTCTCCTTATGTAATGAGCAAATGTGTCACAGTAAGGACAAAGTATCTGTGGGTCATATAAAGCATGACTGATGAAGGTACCAAACAGAAATTGTAGAGAAAAAAATTGTCCTTGGAAGTGCAAGCACTTCTGCAGTACAATTAACTTAATTAACCAGACAACATGAATATTCATAAGGCTGTTAATGTCTCCCCCATCCAAACAGAAAATGTGATGTAGTGACTTCCTAGTCAAGCATAGCTAAAATTCTGATGGAAACTGCACCAACATTTTGGTTCTTTGCCTGAAACAGCACAGAAATTGACAGTCCCTCAGTAATTTCTGAGTAGCTTCTGAGTAATATTTTATTTTCTGAATTAACTTGAAATCATGACTTTATTTAAATGAACCATTTAGGACCAAAAGGTTCCCAGTCATCAGACAGAGATTGCCTCTTGCTCTGTAGCAACTGGATAGCTTTTTTAATGTCCCTCCAGTTCCCCCTCCCCTCTCCCCCATTCTCCCTCAGTACAGTTTCTTAGCAGTAGTTCCCATGGCAACAAACACTCTTGCTAATGGCCAGCAGTACAACTGCAGGCTTCCCCCCATCTCAGCCATTTAATTTGGACCAGAATAAGGCAGCTCAGCAGAGTATTTTAGGAAAAACATCGTCCCCTCTGGACCTTTCTCTTCAGGAGGTAAACTGTTTCAACAGCAGACACTTCCCATCAAGTTGGCTGGAACTTCAAAATGCTGTCCTAACTCCTTACAACAGAGACTAAAGCCAGATTTTAAGCCACTCAAACAATGCTGTTCTGTAATACAGTTTCTATTCTTTCCCAGCTGGAGAATCCTAGTAATTTGGTACAATGAATTTCTGGGATAAAATATTAATTGACCATTGAGTTCTATCTTGTTCATGTACACAAGTATCACACTTACCTATTTCTTAACTGACTTCTTTTTGGAATATCACTAATATGGAAATAAAATAAGCTATAGATTATCTTCAAAAACCTATTAAGGAGTTTCTCACACTATTATTCTACAAATTGTTATCCTCTTTTAACAAAGTCTAACACATTCTGTATAACAACCCCCACAGCAATATTTTAGGTATACAAATCCTTTTTTATCATGGGGTTGTCTTAAACTGAAGAGAGTAAGCCCTAGTGATGAGACCCAGTGACCTAAGCATGACCAAACATCATGGACTCAAGCACAGGAGAGATTCCATCTCAACACTCAACACCATCAACATATTCACAGCAACTAAACTAGTAAGTGATGGTCCAGCTGCTGTACTAAAATTTAGTTGCTTCGTGTCTTCAAGATATATATTTCTAGGTTTTTTTACCTTGAAAAAAGTTCATGTAAACCAGTTCCTGTCCCAATGCTGCTCAAAGAAGTATCAAACAAGTCAGAGCATCTGCTTGCTCAGTTCACGAGGACTTGCTGGGTTTTTTTTGTTTGGTTTGGTTTGGTTTGGTTTTTTTCAGCAAACTGAAAACAACTATTTGCTGCTCACCTGCCTGCAGGAATTTTTTCCTACTTGTTCTCCTTGGAGAAGGACAAATACAAAAATTGGGAGGAGAAGGAACACAACACCCCAAATCAAACAAAAACCACATCACTAGATGCAAGTACAAGTCAGTAAAGGAGCAAGTTGATTTTTCAAGAGAGATGCATTCAATTTAAGGTCTGTAGAAGTACAGGAGCATGAAAACTCCTTTTCTGTGCACAGTATTTTATATTTTAAAATAAAACCCACAAAATACATTCCTGGGACAGCATTTGAAAATAGACCCCAAGCATGAGTCAAACTGAGAACCCTGCCAAGAAAACTGGAGAGAAGTGAAACAGCATGGCTTATACTAAGGAAATTCTAGAAAATGAAGTTTTCATTTGGTATAATTTCTAGCAGAAAATAAGGGCAAAACTTGATCTTTGCATGGATCAGCTGAAAATTTTGTTGCTTTTCTTCTTCCTGAGTTTATTGCTTTAGGCAAAGAGCTCATCTGTGCCATTAGTATAAATTATCATAATGATTTAAAATCTACTCATTTGTAATCAATCTAAATCTCTAATTTAGGACATTTATTCAATAGCTTCCTTAAGTAACTGAAGCTTTAGCACCAAGGACTGTCTTTAGTAGCCAAACGGTAAAAAATGCCAGAGGGACTTAAAATGGATTAGTTACAAAATACAACAGTACCTTTTTGTCTCACCTGCTGGTATTACTCCAAGAGGAACTGGTGCTCTGACAGGAGCTCGTATATAATCTGTATCTTTTCCAGCATCTATCTGGGCTTTAAGTAGTAGACCATGAGCAACTTCACTGACAGATCCATCTCCACCAACACAAACTACCCTATTACAAAACAAATTTGCTAAACAGTTCAAAATAAACTCTGACATAGCTGAGCAAACAAGTGGAAAGCAATTATCACACACCATACACATAGTATCTTAAATAGCTAAAAACTATTATTTAAGAACAAGCTACAGCTTTAAAGTCAGATCAGCAAATGTTAGCTGACAAGATAAAGCATCCTTATTTCTCCTTTCTTCCATCTGAGTAAAAGCAAATATATTTAACAACATACAAAGTATTTCTTAATGAATTACTGACCAGATGGAAGAGTTGAGAACATACTCAAGTTCATCAGTGAAAAAGTTCTTTAAATCTTTCAATGCTGACCCACACAGGCATTCCAATGTTTTTCAATTGCCCTTGAAAAAACACCTCGCCAAATACAACAATAAAGTTAAAATTACTTGAAAACAGCTAATTCCACTATGCAGGAAGATTTAGCAAGGTAAAAAACCCCAGTGCCAGCAATCCTTTGCATGGAGATACTTAATCACTGCTTCTGGAGCATGTAATTAAACTCCCACCTGCTGTGGCTATAGAGAGGAATGCATTTGTCTATGGAAGATCTGTTATAACAAAAATCTTTTTTTAATCTTTTTTTGTTTACTTAAGTAATTACTAAAGTGATTCTCCAAAATAGTAATGTTTGAAAGTTAAACATTTTTAATGTAAACCCATTTTTACAATAAAAATAGCAACAGTACACTCCAAACATTTACAGTATAAATGTCACTTTTAGTTCAGGAGGTACTTACTTAAAATATCTTTCTTTCATATATCTGTATCCCTCTACCCTTAGTAAATTCATGGATGACACCAAACTGGAGGGGAATGGTGATCTGCCAGAAGGCAGGAAGATGCTGCAGAGGGACCTGGACAGGTTGGGTCAGTGGGCTGAGGCCAATGGGATGAAGTTCAATGAGACCAAGTGCAGGGTCCTACGCTTTGGGCACAACAACCCCATACAGCACTACAGACTGGGGGAGGAGTGGCTGGAGAGCAGCCCTGCAGAGAGGGACCTGGGAGTACTGGGTGACAACCAGTTGAACATGAGCCAGCAGTGTGCCCAGGGGGATTAATCCACACTGCAAAGTCTTTAAAAATTATTGAGCAAACATTTTCAGCCTTGACTTCCTGAACTGGTTTTCTCAGTCTTAATATATATATGAAACAAAGGAACTCATGAAGTACCTACTAGCATAGTTTTGGATGGAATACAAATTAAAAAAAATGTGATGATGTTTATTAACTTCCATTGTCCATATTCAACTTACCCATCAAAGGCCTGGAGTTCACATTCTTTAAGTACTGAGAGAGCATGCCCTTCATATTCAGTTACTGTGAAAAATCACATTAATAAATTATCAGAAGATAAGCTAATTTTAAAAGAGTTTAAAATCTTCTCCCTTCTACCACAAGGAACATCCAATAACTCAGTTCCCATTATTTTTTTCTGAATAATTAAATGTATTAAAAGTAGGAGATGGAATGTTTTACTGTTACATTAGCTAAAAGGCATCACACGTTAAAACAAAACTGCCATCAGACACATGGCTATTTCGTGCATTTGAATTCAGAGAATTAGAGATGATGGGTTTCTGCATCAAAATGCACGTTTTACCATTGACGTATTTGGTAAACTTCAGGAAAATACAAGGATATCCTCAGATAAGATTGAATTATTTCAGTATCAATCAAATTTAATTGCCTTTGTGTTAGGATATGCAAATTGCTAAATCAAAAAAAAGATGAGGAGCTAAACACAGAAACATGAAATCAAGCCAAATACCGTGACAAAAGAATATAAGACACAGAGGAAGGTGGCACAAGTATACACCAGAGTTCAGAGCCTCTGGAGGGAATGAATCTGTCACTCTACATCGATGTCTCTGTGTTTGCTGATACCCCACACAGCACTGGAAATGCCAATGCAGAGAGGATAAACTGGCACACTACAGATGGCACAAAGCAGCATAACTGCATTTAGCATTTTCTAGGCCAGCTTTGCCAGAAGAGACAGCCCAGCTGCAGCCACCAATCAAAGATTTTTGCTGACTGACATGACACTTGCAGATGGATTTTTTGTGTAAGAATGTGCATCATTATATGCAAAATTACATTAATCTTTTATGCTTGTCTGTCCCTGGTGCTAGCATAGTTCAAGGCTTTTCTCCAGCATTTCTAAACAGTTAAAATTATTAGTCTTGGTGTCTAAAGCAATCATTCTGTATCTGGACCTGGTATTACAGTATTTCTAGACTATTGAAATGCTGCTTACAAGAACCAAAACCACCTCCCTCTTTCCCTATACCCACACATACACAGAGAAATGTGTGTATATACAATGAGTATTACATATAACTTTTTTTAAAGAAAATAGAATTGATTTAAAAGTGATCAATTTGTTATCCTTCACACTAAATGATTCTCTATTAACAGATAACTTCAAAATCTCCCAACCAGTATTATCAAAGTTCTGGTCCTTGGTGTTTGGGAAATTCCTAATCAAGAACCAGAGATATTTTTATAATATCACAGGCAGATTCTTATCATTTGGCTACAGAAATACCAATCACTGTAACAGCTTTCAGGAATTAGAGTTTTCTTTCAGGCAGGACCTCTTCTGGAAGGTCAAAGCACAGTATTTAGCAGTCATACTCAGTTTTGCCTTTATTAATGGGCACTCCTTATCATTACCAATGATGATGTACACACACACCACTGACATTTTTTCACTGACTGAAAAAATGACCAATAAAACTGTGCATCATAATAAATCAACATAATAAATGCAGAAAAGTTCAAATATCCTGCCATTTTTTAAATGTAAAAGAAACACTTCCCAAGAAAGCATATACTTGGTTACCAGACAACACTCCTTTTTATGGCATTTTTATCATTATGACATTTAGAAAGCTCTGAATTAGTACAGTCTAACTAAAATGGTACAGCAAGATATTGTTGTGTAAAAGAAAACCTGCTCAGTAGTTTTCTAGTGTAATGTATGTGAGTTATGTTTACTGGTACAAACTTAATTCACCTAAAGAACATTAAAATAAAGGACTCGTATAAAAACCAATCAATAAAAGCAGCAAAACTGACTAATGTTGGCCAGATTGATGGGGACTCCATCCTTTTCACATCTATTAGCTTAAGCCTGGCAATTACATAGGAGGAGTACTGCAAGGTTTAACAGTGGGGATAACTCTAAAAAAATTTCAAGTCTGATGAGAGAATGATTGAAGTGCACAGCATCTATTTTGAAACATTATGACAAAAAGGTAATGAAAACATGAAAAATTTCTAGGAAAAGCTTCGTGATAACATATAGAATATTGATAAAATAAATTTTAAACATTTCAAAATCCAAAACAGACATAAAAAGCTCATGTCTATAATGTTTTATGTAGGCATGATAACCTCTAGAGGAATATGCAAAAGTCATTCTGGTAGCTGAAAAAAAAATAGATGTTTGAACATTTTGGTCCTGTTCCAATTCAGGGAAAAAAAAAAAAAGGAATCACACAAAAATTTTGTTAGAGGAAGAAAGAAATTCTTCCACCATTTGAGAATGGGTCCCATTATATATTGGCAGAAATAACATCACAAAAATATTATTTGATGCTTTTTTCAACCATTTCTAATGCATAATTGAAAAAGTTTTCCTTTCTCAAGGATATTTTGTTCCCTACTTGTAAGTTCCAGCACAGATTAAGTTTCAAGAAGCAGCATTCTGAAAGAAGGGCACTGAGGGTCTACCCCATTTGTGCAGCCACACCAACTTCCAAGCACTGGAACATCCCACCTCAGGTAGCCAACAAGAAACTTCAGCCTTCATATAGAAAAAGCAGTATACAAAAACAACCCTTCAAAATATGGGACACATCCATATGACAGGTAAAAATACCAGCACTCATTTTATAGACTAATGCCAATAGGATTAAAACTGGTAATGATAAAACCAGATTAATTGGTGTTGACAGTGGATGAAAAAAAAAATATTATTTCCTGTATACTAAGTTTAAACCACTAATTATCCAATTTTTAACCATGCTTTTCCTCTGATTTTGCCTTAAAAATAGGGGTGTGCTGAGGTCTGTTGGGTTTGCCTAAACACCCAGCTTGGAATTGTGCATAAACAGAAGCAGAACAGTCAAAACTGGCACTAGGAGTGAGAAGCTCGGAGTCTGTTTCAGTTACCCTTATTTATTTTTCTTTAGCATATGTAAGATTTTGCAAGATACTGATATATTTCTAAAATATTGTATCAAATGATCACTATTTGCCAGTGCTTTTAAGTATTGAGAATTCAAAACAAAGCTAAAAAATAAAAAATTAACTAAAATTAACACATCTCTGAGTGTGCAAGGTTACTGGAAAAAAATACAAAAAAAGGGAAAAATAATTGGAGAAAGAAAATGTTATTTCAGTGTAGTGAGACAGGACCAGGTGCCCTGAGTTATTGATGAGTGGGTGTGGGTTCACCTGTGTCTGGCCTCCCTCCTGAGCATGTGCAGGAGCAGGGGGCCAATAAGAGAGCAGCTGACACCCACGGAGGGAGCTCTCACTCTTCAGTGAGGATGGAGAAGCCCACAGCTCAAGGAGCCCCAGGAGCAGGTGAGAAGGGGTAGATCACGAGGCCTCAGGAACAGCCCTAGGACATCGTCCAGGAATGGGCTAAACCCCGAGGCCTCAGGAGCAGCCCTAGGAGCAAGAAGGGCTCCTTCCCGCAACATTTCAGAACTCACATATTTACATGCATGCCTTTTGACTTTTGTATATCCTTGAGTAGGAGATAATATAGCAAATCCAAACCTCTAAATTGAAAAAAAAAAAAAAAAAAGTTTACTCCAACAGAAGTTACAATGAAGAATAAGATCTGGAATGCCTGATCACATAGGAAGTAACAGGCAGCTACCAAAACCCAAGACTAGAAGGGAACTCTGTCTGTCAGCTCTCCATTGTCAAGGTTTCTTGTCTGGCTTTTTGGTTGGTGTTTTTTTCAGTGACCTGCATTTTTTTTCAGTAACCTGCAAGTCTTGTGCATGCACTGAAAAGCTAAAAATGTAGAGTTTCACATTTGCTTTAAAGCTTTTATGTACAACTACTTTTAAGCTTTAAATACACGTGCATGAAAAGACTAAAAGTCAACGATCTTCAGAGTAAAAACTGCAAAGTCCTCAACTTTTGCTACATATTACGTTATATATTTAAATATTGGTGATATTAAAAAAGAAAAAAAAAAAAAAAAAAAAAAGCAGTAGCAACGATATGCACAGCCCAACTTCACAAAATCCAAAACAATCATGAGGGGGAAAATCCTGTTCAATGTACTTGGCTTTCACTCAGCACTCACGACCACTTTTTTTTCAGCATCTAAAACTGCAATGCAGTTTTCCCGTCTTGCCTGTAGGAGGAGTGTCAGGCATCTTATAAGCACAACAGTATTTGGACACTGCCAAAATAACCTTATTTTAAGGATAATTAAAGTTTTTTCTGGCTAAAACTAGAAGTCTCTTTTCAAAACGTAAAAAAACCTGCACAAACCAACAATTAACACACCCCCCCAAAAAAACCACTTTATTCAATTTTTAATGTTTTGTTTTAGTTTTTGAAGTTACTACAAATTATATTAATAGCCTATATTGAGTTCTATTAATTAATTTTTAAAATTTTTTTGGCTTATTATTTCAGCTTTAGGATTCCAGGTGACATTACATTGCTAAAAATGGGATTTTACACAAGTAAATGACAATGCTGCCTTTAACAGTGTCTAACAAACAAGGTGATGCTCACAGTAAAAATCAAAGAAACACAAATCAGCAATATGGAATACAATTTTTTTTTAAAGTAGTTTTCTTTAAATATTTGGTATTTATTTAAATACTTACTTTTAATTATTTTGCTTAAAGTAAAGTAATAACTAATTTAACAATATGACACAATCATAGAATCATAGAATCATAGAATTGGCTGGGTTGGAAGGGACCTCAGAGATCATCGAGTCCAACCCTTGAACCACCGTTGCGGTTGCTAGACCATGGCACTGAGTGCCATATCCAGTCTCTTTTTAAATATCTCCAGGGACAGAGAATCCACTACTTAATCAGTCATCTCTAACAAAGGTTCTCATGATAAAAAAAGATTTTTTTTTTTAAATTGTGACCAAACATAAGTCCAATTTCTAAAAAGACAGCATTATTGTTAATCTGCCTACACTGTCATCTGTGCCTTGCAGGTGAAAATTACGTCTCTGAGAACCAAAACTTATAAAGCTGCTGGCAATCCCTTATCGATTCAGGGAAGTTAAGAAATTATCCCAACAAAATTCTAAAATCAAAATTCAATTTATTTTACTTTATTTTGCAGGCTGGGCAATATTAAAAACACATAGATATAAGGTAATAAGTTAGCAAGAGAAATCTCATATACAGACAATCTTATACACTTCCTGCATTATTATATCATGCCTGGACCAGATTTTCTCAAAATTATTTTTGGCCTGAAACCTAAGTTTCACCGAAAGTTTAAGGGACAACTATAGGATAAGCCTTCTGCTTTATCACTTAAGATGGAACTGATTATTTTGCCAGCCCATGACAACAAACAAGGGAAGAACTTGTTGGTGTTAAGATGTCTACACTTCACTTGAATATGAAATCCATAATAAGAAACGAGCTGTGTATTAAAGGGAATTGTAATACTGTGGATAAAATATCATTTGGAATCAGAACACAAATATCATTTCTCTGAAAACTAGGATGGGTTTGGGGACCAAATGTGATGCCACCTAAGTTTGGGTCTCTTCACAGAAGGGGGCAGAAGTAATGATCAGATTATTCATGTTTCACTCCTTTAAGAAAACTGTTTCCCTGTTCAATTTCTTATAAAGAGTCAAGCAAATGAAACAGCCAAAGGGCAAATTCAGGATGTAAAGCAGAACCCTGGCAGAAACTGGGGCCCTAAATCCAAACCTCCTATAAGGAATTCAGAGTTGAGCAGAAGCCAAAGTCACCAAAACATTACAGCTGCACCTTTGGGTTCTCCAGCCCCACATGCCCCCCGAGAACTGCCCTTGGCATCCCAGAACTTAATCAGTCAGGCTTCCTGCTCACCCCTGAAACTGAGTCACAATCCAGAAATAATGTGCCCTTCAGATAAGCCCCTCTTAGGATGTCAGGCCAAGAGACATTCATCCTCAGAAGTAATACTTAAGGACGTGTTTGTCAGAATGCAGGAACAACTCTGAGCAAGCATAAGCAAGACTGTCATACAATACAAGCTTGTTTCTTTTTATAGAAGATTTGCATCAATACAAAAAAATATTACTTGTACTGATGGCTATAGGGGAAAAATATCCAATGAATAACACCACTACCAAAGCATTTTTTGAATAAATAAAAAAATATTGCATTGTATTAACTACAGTTCCAAATGCAGCACTTGGAGGCAAAGCTAATAGGGATTCAAATTGTTTTGCATGTTTAAGTATTAGCTTCACAAAGGATTAAACTATGCTTCTGACACAACTTACCTGTGACATCAGTTTTGATGTCAGCAAGCTTAAAAAGAGGTGCAACTTGCTCATAATAAATGTGAGTGGCTTCTCTTTTGTGGCTGCTTGGATTAACAAACACTTTTAAGGATTTTGGTCTATCTTGAAAGCCTATAAAGAAAACACAAAACATTTCAGATTATAGACGGCTCAGGTATTTTTACAGATTAAATTTTTAATATTAGACCCAGTACAGTACTTTTAATTGGATAAGTGTTTTTTAATATAGTGTAAAAAAACAATAAAAATCTCCATTTCTTCTTGAATGTGCTCCATTTATCTCAATACTACAGTGCTGATTGCTTTTTTGTGTGCAACTAATAAGCAGGAATTAATCACAGACTAACCAAAACACTGTAGGAAAAAAAGAAGTATAAGCCACAACCTAGTTGAACCCTAGTAGAGGAGCAGGGTGGATGAGGAGAAATTATAAGATTTGACAACAACAACAATAAAAAAACAAATATCACAACATATATTTTTTGGAATTTAATATGAAACACTCTCAGCAGGCAAATGAACTGATACTATAATCCAATACTTTAGGTCTCTGAAACTGCAAATCAAACAGCACAAAGGAAATTCCCTCATTCTGAAAGAGGGCCAAAGAAATACAAAGACATAGAAAATGTCAGTCAGAAATCTGGAAATCATTGTTCATTTTGTCTTTTTAAAAGTCACATTATAGGTCTTCAAATGAACAAACAGAACAAATAATCTTGAGCAATACTGC